>NW_027488367.1:1435000-1517500 GCF_051014445.1 Colletes latitarsis
GTCTACCAAAGTCCACCGTAAGTTCGTTCTCTAAAAAAAATAAATAACAAATTCGAAAGAAAAGCATTCGTGGACTGGACGACCGGCTAAACGCGCGGTCTCGCAATCGATATACATATTCGTAACAAAGAGAGACATGGGGCGACCAACTTCGCAGAGTATATCCCTTCTTTTGGGTTCCGTTCGTATCGCGCTTCTCGTCGTGTTCGTTCGAGCCTCTCCATAGAGGATGATCGTCCGATTCGTTTGATAAATTATCATTTTTCCCTGGGGCTGTACGAACGAACAGAGAGGAAGACGACGACCGACGGATACCACAAATTTCACGTGGTAGGGCATATATTACATATCATAATTATCAGTGTTTGGTCAAATTTCTTTCCAGTGTCCTTTTTGTTATGCTCCAAAACTAGTATACGCTTTATTTTCTCTTTCCTTTGCATAAATTATTAACTTCGGGCAACGTCGGGAGCGCCGGTAATCATTAGATTTGTACGAAACGCGATTTGCGCCCCACGGTGGTTTTTAGTGCCGTCAAAGTCAGAAATCGTGGGAGCGGTGCTTTAACGGGCGGTCGTGATGATACTCCAGACAACACGACGCACGACGCCGTAAAACACTCGCGCGAGTCCAGACTGATCTCTGCCTCACCACGCAAGGGGTGCGCAAACTTGCCAATAATATATAATATTTATTCTTTTTCGTACGTCCAGCGACAAACGCCAACGAAATACCCAAATTCTCGCTCGTACGTTGATACCTTTCTCTTCATCGACCCGGCTCCGAAACGTTCTTCGCCATCTCCCCGAAAGGAGAGGTAAACGACGGCGGGGTTAGGGAATCTGAGAACAACGCAAGCAGTTTTAGGACAAGTGAACGACCCTCAGCCAGGCGTGGTCCAGGAATTTTATCCGTGGACCGCAATGTGCGTTCGAAATGTCGATGTTCATGTGTCCTGCAGTTCACACGTTGACGCGCAATTAGCTGCGTTCTTCATCGACCCACGAGCCAAGTGATCCACCGTTCAGGGTAATCATATACAATTTACAATTTTTCTCTTTGTATTTAAAAATGCTCCTTGTTCTTTGCTTTAAAAATATTCGATGTTCGCACCTCCGACCAGCGTATCGACGGAGGATTGAACGCGCCATATCGACGACAAAAGTTTCTTTTTGTTTCCTGAATGACGGAAAACCATCGTTCGACGGCCGGGCGTACAGTACATTCAAAAGCCTTTGCGCGTGGCTGCGACCAACGGGTATAATACACCCGTATATTCTTGGTTCCGAACAGTAACTTCACGCGCAATCGGGCGAACGCACGCGGCAGCGCCCATCGGTTGCTCGATGAAATCGATGCGATAAACTACAGCCGTTTCGGCTGATCGTCGTTAGTCGCGCGAGCAACGATGGCCGCACAATCGACGCGTCGTCGTTTGCGATTATTCGCCTCAGGCTATCCGTGAGTATGTATAACATTCATTTACGAACGAACGCGGCAGCGTCCATCGGTTGCTCGATGAAATCGATGCGATAAACTACAGCCTTCTCGGCTGGTCGTCGTTAGTCGCGCGAGCAACGATGGCCGCACAATCGACGCGTTGTCGTTCGTTTGCGATTCGCTTCAGGCTACCCGTAAGGATGTATATTATTTTATTACTTCCTCGCCGTCATCAGGACGTTTCGTTCGGAGCACGACGACGAGCACACACGCCACCGGGCAAAGCGGGATACGCAAGTTCAAACCGTAAAGGAACGTCGCGAAACGATGTTCGACGGCGTCTCGTTCCTCGGCTGTAGATCCTTGGGCGCTTTGTTTCGGCCCCTGCGCGTTGTGTGTGACAATCGGTCGTCGTCTCCTCTTCGAGCGAGCGCAACGTAAACAGCCAGCATCGTATCTCCGACAGAGACGCGTATATAATGGAAAAATTGACGGCGGGTGACATCCTCGATCGTCGCAACGATGGGTCTTATTTTCTCTTCTCCTCCTCTTTCTTTCGTTTCTTTCTTTCGTTAGTAATGGACGTTTTCTTGTTTTTGTTCGAGATCTTTGTTTAGTAATGGACGTTTTTGTGTTATGTTCTTTCGTTTCTTTGTTCGTTTCGACCCAATCGTGTAAACGACGACGCGCGTCACCTCACGCCAGCATCGATCTACCATTAATACGGCCATTCTCGTTCGTCGAGAGAACCTATGGTCTGCACGGGCTCTCCAACGCTTGTGCTTTTAGCTTTGCAATGGCGACGGACGGGAGAGACGCGAGCGGGAACAAACAACGTGTTGTTTGTTCTCTCGTACAGCGTCCTCCGCGCGTAAGCCGTCCCATTGATATGATCTTTCCCATTCATAGTTTTTGTTTGTTTGATCTTTCTTTCCAGTTTAATTGTGTTACGTTTCGTTAATGATTTTTTTTTTTTTTTTTTTTTTTTTTTTTTTTTGTCGTGGGGAAAATCTTCGAAAGACTCCCTCCCACCTCCTTGGGGAGAGGTGGGAGGGGTGTGTGGGATTCCCCGCGCCCGTACAACGACAGGCGCGGGACCTACCCACTAAAAACCCCACGGTGACCCTTCGGCACGCTTTGGGAGGATACCGGGAATCGCTCGAAGCATTCTTCCGGTATCCTCCCCGTGCCCGCGCTTTCGCGCCCATCCCCCGGGGGGACAATCGGTCCCCCCAGTAGACACACTGCCTCATAGCGGCGGGACGGGGCCACTCCATCCCGCCGCTATCCGTCCCGGGGCCGCGATTAGTGGCGGCTGCGAGCCCCAACTCGCAACCGCCCGCGACCCCGTTTCCACCCCTCAGCGGCCGGGCGTTCATGGCCGCACCAGACCGCCGAGGGTGCCTCCCCTTGCATCGGACCGGTAGGGGGAGGCACTCCTACCCCCAACCGGTCCGACCCGGCGCCGCCTGGCGGGAGGAAGGTCCCCTCAGGACCCCCCTCCCAGCCTAGGTCATCCGCCACGCCGAGGCGGCCGCCCGCGACGCCTCGCGACCGGGCGACGACCTCGGGCCACCGCACGAGCGCGAGCTTCAGCGCGCCGCTGAAGCTCGCGCTCCCTCCCCGCGGCCTCCTTCTGCAACATTACGTTCTCGCAGAAGGAGGCCACGGCCCTCCACTTCTCCTCGCTGCCGAGCATGGCGCGCACCACGCCCGGCAGCGAGACATCCCGCCCGACGACGCCGACCAGGACACGGCGCTCCCCCTCCCACGCGGGGCATACCTCCAGGGTATGATCCGCCGTGTCCTGCTCAGCGTCGCAGTGGCAGCAACGCGCCGTCGGCTCCTTCCCTATCCGGCACAGGTATCTTCCGAAGCTGCCATGCCCGGAAAATACCTGTGCCAGCCGGTAGGTGAGGCTGCCATGGCCTCTGTCCAGCCACTCCTTCAGGAGTGGCCGAACAGCCCCGACAGTCCGGTGCCCCGCGGTTGGCAGAGCCAGCCTCTCCTGCCACGCGAGCAACACGGACTGCCGGGCCTGGCGCTTCAAATCGCCCCAAGCAGGTTCCTGCCCGCCCGGGACCGCCCCCACCCCCGCGCGACGGTCGACGCGGTGCCGGTACATCACCGCGTGCGACCGCGCGAGCAGGTCCATGGGCGGCATCCCCGCTAGAACCGTCGCCGCCTCATGTGACATGGTCCGATACCCGCGGACGACCCTGAGCGCCATGCGCCTCTGCACCCGACGCAGCATAGTCATGCTGCGCCGGGAGGCAGCCAGGTCGTCCGCCCAGACGGGGGCCCCGTATAGGGCCACCGACTGGACCATTGCCACATAGAGGCGACGAACTCGGCCCGCCGGGCCCCCCAGGTTGGGCAGGATCCGGCCCAGAGCCGCAACTATCCTTTCCAACCGGGGGACCAGGCAGCGGAAATGCTGCTCGAAACGCCAGTGGCTATCGAGGATCAGCCCCAGATACCTGATCTGGGGCTTCACCTCGATGTCAGCCCTACCCACCCGGATCAGAGGGGGTGGCGGATCCTGCCGAGGTGAATGAAACGCAATCACCTCGGTCTTATGGACCGCCACCGTCATCCCCATCCCCCTGATCCGGTCGACGACGCGTTGCGACCCCTCCTCCGCGCGACGCATGGCCATCCCCCAGTGCGCCCCGACGGCCAGCACCAGTGTGTCATCCGCATAACACACCGTGCTGACGCCGTCGGGGAGGCCGGCCCGCAACACCGAGTCGTACGCGATGTTCCACAGGAGTGGCCCGAGGACCGACCCCTGCGGAACACCGCAGTACACCTCCCTCCGCATATCACCATCCCGGCCCGGATACTCGATCCACCTGCCGCGGAGATAATCCCCGACGACCGCCCTGAGACAAGGGGGGACTCGATGATATTCGAGCCCCCTCCTTATCTCTTCCCAGGGGAGGGTGTTAAAGGCATTGGCAATATCCAAGGATATTGCCAATGCCACCCCTCCCCGGGAGACGGCCGCCTCCGAGAGGGCCCTCACACGACCTATCGCGTCGATAGTCGATCGGCCCCCCCGGAAACCGAACTGGCAGTCGGCCAGACCGGGATCACCCCGCGACAGGTGCTCGACGAGGCGGGCAGCAATCACACGCTCGAAGAGCTTGCCCACCTCGTCGAGGAGACAAATGGGCCGGTATGCGGAGGGAGACTCCGCGGGCCGACCCTCCTTCCGGAGGAGGACCATCCTCGCCACCTTCCAACTGGGGGGGAATCGCCCGTCCCTCAGGCAGCGGTCGAACAACCGCCTGAGGTCGGCCCCAAGGACGCCCTGGGTCAAGACCCAAACCCGGCCGGGCACACCATCCGGACCCGGGGCCGTGTTACGAACCCCGAGCCGTCTGATGGCCGCTGCCAGCTCCTCCTGCGTGACCCCCAGCTCGGCCGTCCACTCCACTGGGACAGCCGCCGCCGCCGGAGGACGCGGTCCCCTCTCCCCAATTGGGAAGAGTGTATTGACCACGTCCTCCAGCAGCCGGGGGTCAAGACCCTCGGTGACGGGGGGCGCCCACGGGCGGAGCTTATTCAGCACCACCTTATATGGGCGCCCCCATGGATCGTCATCAAGGGTCTGGAGGAGCTCCTTCCATGTCTGGGTCTTGGCCCGTTTGATGGCGACCTGCAGAGCAACCCGCGCCACGCGGTATGCTCCATACAGGTCATCAGCTGCCCTCGCTCGCGCCACGCCGTCGCCTGTACGTTGACGACGGCGCGCGCGGGTGTACTGGCGTCTGGTGCGGACAGTCGCGACTCGCAACTCCGCGATCGCGTCCGACCACCAGTACACCGCCCGGCGAGGAGAAGCCCGCCCGACCCGAGGCATCGCCGCGTCGCAAATACCCGCGACCAATGCTCCGAGCCGGGCGACCTCCTCCTCTATGCTCGGCAACTCGGCCGCTCCCTGCGGCCAAGTTGCAGCGAGGGCAGCTGCCATCAGGGCGTCCTTGTCCAGGCGCCGAAGCGCCCAGCGGCGTGGTAGGGTGCCACGCAGGCGGCCGTGTCGGGATGCACTCGCGGCGGCAGAGACCTCCATCCGGATGTACCGGTGATCGGAGAGTGTCTCTGCCCCCGCGACCACGTGCCAACCCGACACCATGCGCACGGCGTTGGGGGTCGCGAATCCAACATCCACGATGGACCCCCCATATCGCCGCACGCATGTGTGCTCCGACCCCCGGTTTAATACCCGGAGGTCGAGCCCCGCCGCCCAATCGCCCAGGATCCCGCCGCGAACGGAGGCCCTGGGGGATCCCCAAGCCACCGACTTGGCATTAAAATCCCCCAGGACCAGCACCGGCCGGGCCGCGTAGCGCTGCACGCATGCCGCGACCTCGGCCAAGTACAGCTCGAACGCAGCGTGACCGCTACGGGGCGAAATGTAGCACCCCACCACAGCGACTCCCCCCCAGTCTACGGCGACGAATCCCCGACCGCGCTCCAACAAGGAGAACGGTGGGGACCCGTCGCCCCCTCCCCATACCGTCGCCACCAAGCCGTCCGCGTCGCCCACCCAATGAGGGTGATCAGGGACGCGGTACGGCTCGGCGGCGACCGCCAGGCCAACCCCCCACTCCGCGAGGACTTGGGACATCAAGTCCTGTGCCGCGCGGCAGTGGTTGAGGTTGGCCTGGAGGAGGAGGCGGGGCGGCATTAATTAATGGCTGCGCCAGCCTCCTCCCGGCCGTCCGTCCCCGTAGCACCGTCCACCTCCATGGAGGACGATGCCACCGCCCTCGGCACCGGAGCCGGTGCAGCCCGCCTCTTCCTCTCCTTCCGGGAGGGGGGGGGAGCACTTCTTGCTCCCCACCCTGTGATCGGCTGGCCTCCCCATGTCCGCACACAGCGGGCAGTGGGGGGCCGCCGAGCACTGGCTCGCACGGTGCTCTTTGGCACCGCAGCGGTAACAGTGACCGCTGCGGTCTACCGGCGAGGTGCACCACTGCCTCACGTGCCCCAATTCGAGGCAGCGGTGACACTGGAGCGGGCGCGGCGCGAGGATTTCCACTCGCGCCGAAACCCACCCCACCAACACCCTCCCGGATTCCGCCACCTTACGGGCGGCGGAGAGGGGGCACCGGGCCCACACCGACCCGAGGCCGGAGGGCGACCTGCGGATCTCTCCGATCCGCAGGTCCTCCACAGGACAGTCCCCCGCCCTCGCAAGGGCACGGGACACATCCTGTGCGCTGACCGAGTCGTCCAGCCCACAAACGCGCATCTCCGTGCGCTTCGTGGGCCGGGCGACCCGGACACCTCGCTCGCCCAGCTGCTCCCGGAGCCTCTGGGCGAGACGATCCGCCTTCGCGCCGCCTTCTGCACCGGGGATCTCCAGCAAGAGACCCCCGGTCACGGCCCTCTTCGCCCTCACGGAGGCGATGCCCAGCTCTTCCAGGGAGATATTCTCCCTGGCGAGCCGCATCGCCTCCGCGAGGGTCAGGTCGCCCCCCTGCGCAACGGTCAGCGTCACCGCTGCCGTTTTTGGGGGACGACCTGGTCGTGCCTTCCCGACCTTCGCGGCCTTTACCTTGGCCGCCGGCGGCGGAGGCGGAGGCCGCGGTTGCGAGGCCTTCCTCGCCGCCCGCTTCGCCTTCCGCCCCACCACCTCACTCCACGCCACCCCCCCTTGGGAGGGTGCTGTGGAGGACGCGACCACCGCGACCACGGGTACACCACCCCCCTTGGGGGTCGCGACCCGGGGCCCTGGTGCCGCAACGCTGGGCGGAGCCTTCACTCCGCCCTTCTTTGCCTTCCCCGACTGTACCGGAACAGGTCGGGGAGGCACCGCCTTCCTGCTGACCGCTCTTCCGGCGAGGAGCTCCTCCCGGAAGGCGGCCAGCTTGCCATCAATCATGTCCCCAATCCTCCTCAGAAGATCGTCTTCTGAGGAGGACGGGGACTTCTTCACGGGCGGAGTGCGGGTGGAGGGGCCCGCGGTGCCCCGCACCACTGCCGCCGCACTCCGCTTATTTACCTCCGCCGAGGGACGCGGCGGTGGAGGAGGAGGGAGGATGGGAGGGAGGGCCGCGCTGTTCCACAGCGCCTCTGCCCTCCTCCTCCCCTGTCGCTCCTCCTCGAACAGGAGCTGCAGACGGGCGTTCCGCCCTCTGAGCTCCCGCGCCGCCTCCCTCATTTCCTCCGCCGCGGCCTTCAGGGCCTCCGCGCCACCGCTTTTCTGCCCCTTAAAGGCGCAGGCAGCGGCGACTTTCTCCACCCGCCTCAGGGACGAGGAGATCCTCTCCGATATCTCCTCGGTCACCTCGTCCCTGAGGCAACTCAGCCTCACCGACGGGCTCATCGCCCCGCCCACCTCGACGACGGCCTGCCCCGTCCTCTTCCTCTTAGAGCCTATGTGGCTCGTGCTGGAGGAGAAGGACGAGACCGACGCCGTCTCGTCGTCCTCCTCCACCCTCCACGAAGCCGGACCCGGCGCTGAGTGGGGCGCGAGCGCCGCCACCCTAACCCCAACCCCGTCTCCGTCCTCCCCAACCGACAAAACCCGCCCCATCCCCATTTTATTTTCTGTGTCCATAAGAATCCCACGAGATGGTCGGAAATAAAGGTCCACCCGGGCAGAGCCGCCTTACCCGGGTAAGCCTAATACTCCGGGGGTTCGGCAGGTTCCCCGGAGGTGGTCGCTTGGGATTGGGCCTTCTCCCCCAACCATGCATCCCATCGCCGCGCACCATAGCTTAGGATTGGAGGGCGATATTTTAGAGTCGCCATACTCGTGGCCCAGGCGGTTAAGCCAAGACCCCCGTTCCTCCTGCCGTCACGTACCATTCACAAAACCAATAGGGAATTGTGAATGGGTCGTTGTGACGACCAACAGGAGGCTTACGGTGTGTGTATGACTCGGGTACCCCGGGTTCGTTAAGCCCGTACTGCAGCTGAAAGGCTGGCAGCCCCTGAGGGATTGCCTATTAGTCCTTGGCCAACAATACATAGATCTAGAGGCATCATGCCTGTTATCACCTCCAGTGCCACTGTTGCAGTTGTTCTGCATGCTTTTGCGTAAAGCAGAAGCAAGGCCCGCTGCATCGCAAGAATATGCCTTCCCACATGCGAGTGTGAAATTTTATCATACCAAGCAGCCGCACCAAACCTAATGATAGGAAGTGCAACCGCTCTGTACAAAATCTTCATGACGCGTGTTTTCAGCCCCCATTCTACTTTAGCTATCCTCCTTATTGAAGCAATAAAATTTATCACCTTATTCCTTAAGTATTTCGCGTGGCTCACAAAGTTTAGCTTTTCGTCAATTATAACTCCAAGGTATCTAACCTCTACCTCATATTTTATTTTTTGATCTTTTATCTTTAGATCCGGCATTCTGCCCCTACTCAGCTTTCCTTTTATTAACATAGCAACAGTCTTTTGTGATGATACTTTAAGCTTATGGAATTCACACCACTTTTCCAGTATTTGCAAAACTCGACATCCAATTTGTTCAATTTCTCTTCTTGCTCTGCCTTTTAGAACAAGGGCCAGATCATCCGCATAAGCAATGACCTCTGCCTCTTCCTCGCTTATTTCGTTTTGAATTTCAATCAACAACACATCCATGCACCACTTCCAAGCTGTGGGTCCAATTATAGAACCTTGTGGACACCCTTTTTGCATTTTTTGGGTTACTTTGCCACTCTTATTTATTACAGTCATTACTCTATTACTAAAATAATTGTTGATAACTTTCATCAAATCATTACTGCATCCTGCAATAACCAATCTCGCCTTAATTGCAGGCCACCACAGATTGTCAAATGCGCTTTCTATATCGACAAAAAGGACTACGCAAAATTTTCGATCTGTATAATGTATAGCTTTTCTCAATTTCAGCAGAGCATCTTCCGTTGAGAGGCCTTTTTTAAAACCAAACTGCCTAGAACTTTCTAAACCATTTTCTTTATATATAAACTGAATTCTATCCACAATGATTCTTTCATAAATTTTTCCCATTATTGGCAGCAATGCAATCGGTCGATATGAGCTTGGTTTGGTTTTATCTTTATCTTTATTCTTTAAAATTATTTTCAACATAGCTACTTTCCAACTCGCTGGGAATTTTCCGCTTCTGAAACAGTTGTTATAAACTGTCGTTAATATGTTGGGATTTACAGCCCAAAATTTTTTAATAATTTCAGCATTAAAATTGTCCATTCCGGGAGCCTTTTTGTTTTTTGCCTTTATAATTGCATTGTTTACTTCACTTATCGTAATTTCTCTTTCCAGGTTAAAACTTGCATACTGCGAATTTATTAATCTTGTTCTTAAATGTGTTTCAGTTTCCGAAGCGCGATCATCAAGTGGGACACACTTTCTGACCAACGCAAAGGTCGTTTCTTCCCAGCTCATGGTCACCCCCCCATTAGGAAGGACCAATGAACAGGTAACGTTGCCTCGTTTTATTTTATTAGCAACAATTTTGTAAGGAATACTCCAAGGGTCCTTATTTCCTTCTGTCTCTACAAAATTCCTCCATGTTTCTCTTTTCCGCTTCTTTATTTCCGAGACATATACATTTCTTTTTGTTCTATAAGACCTTTGGTACTCTTCGATTAAATCCGCAATTTGCAACCTCCTAGCACGCATTAATTGCTTTTTAGCTTCATTTGCAGCCCTCCTATACTCGGCCAACACTGGGCTCCACCACGGCACAGTTTTATTCCCAACTTTTCTCATCGGAATCGAGGATCTACATACTTTTGTAAGAACGTTATTCAAAATCCGAACAGTTTCGTCGGGCTGTTTTGTAGCAAGCTCCCTCATAACATTTTCGTTGAATTCATTATTCACCAATTCTTCAAACTTTTCCCAGTCCGCTTTCTTGACATTAAATTTTTCTTGTTTGATCCATCTTATTCGCTCCGAGTTTAGCTGCTTAACCTCAAACACTATCAAATTATGATCACTAGTCGTACAATCCGTTGTAACCTTCCAGCCTTCATAACTTGTCAATAAATTTTCGGTAACTATCGTGATATCAATGTTCGACTGGCCCCTAGCAGTAACAAAGGTAGAAGGGTTGTTAGCTTCATTTATTACGTGCAGGTTGTTTGCCATCAAAAACTCTTCGATAATTCTACCACGTTCATCCGTAGTGCCCGAAAACCATAATGTAGATTTAGCGTTTGCATCCATAGTTATAATAACTTTTCTTCCATTTAGTTTACTCAAGATCTCTTCGATTTTAATTAAAAACGGCTCAATTTGCAGTGACCACTGGCAATAAACATTTATAACATAAAAATTCATGCCCTTGGTTTGTACATGCAAGCACATGATATGCTCCGTTTCTTCAACCACACATTGAAAAATCTCAATATTATCACCTACGGCTACAGCTGCAACCCATGGACCCATTACGTTTGGTTGGATTACTTTCATACCAGGGGACGTGAATCCCCTAACCATTTCCTTGTACACATAAGGTTCTTGTATACATAGTAAGTCTATCTCTTTTTCCTTTATTAGTAACTCCAAAGCTGCAGCAGCAGCCGCCGATCTTCTTGCATTTATTTGCGCAACTTTTAGTCCCATTGGACTCTAGATTTGTAAATCTCAATCTGTCGTTTATATTCCGGACATTCCTTGTCTCTTACAGCATGCTTGCTATCTTTTCTTCTCATACGCAAACAATTTACACACTCTGGTTCACTTTTCTTTGGGCAATCCACTTTTAAATGATTCTTAGAACCGCAACATTCACATAACTGATCGGGCATGCTACATACCTTGGCTATGTGCCCATAGCCATGGCATTTGAAACACCTTGTAACATTTATAAACTCTCTAACTCTATACGTCCTCCAAGTCATAAAGATTCTACCTCTATTTAATAGGTCATCATAATGCTTTCCAGGTACTTGCACAACCCAGTTTACCCTATTTTCTTTTGCTTTAAAGCTATGCGTAAACATAACTTTGCTTTTTAGATCTTCAATCTCTTCTTCGTTAAGGTGTTCAAAATTCTTTTCTATCAAGTCTTCCTTCAATTCCTCTACTTTATAACAATTTTCTACATCGTATATTATCAATGATGGATTCATTTTTTTCGGCTTGTCCACTTTCAAACCCAACTTACCAATATCTGCTGTCATTATCAACTCAACATCCTTTTTATCGCTCACTTCTATAACTATGCCTTTTCTTCGCATCTGTCTTATATTTCTAACCTTTAATTTAGATCTTATATCCTTAAACTGCTTCAACACTTCTTCTTTTATTTCTAAGTTATTTCTCTTGTCTTCTTCTTTTTCTGGTTTTATCAACACAACTTCATATTTCTCTGTACTAATTAGATTCTTTTTACTTTCTTTTCTAGGTGCTGCTTCCTGCTGTGGACCAGGAGAACTCGCCATCTGTGCCATCTGCGCGTAGGTTGCCAGTCGCGTGGGTACGTATTTCTGAGCGATCTTTAATTTCTCGTTTTCTAAAATTTGCTCCTGTAACTTGCCTTCTAAATTGGCCCACTTTTCCAGAATAAACTTTAAGGCACATTTATTTATTTTATTCGCTTCGTTAAATAAATATGCTTCTAATTCAACTCTTTCTTTTCGCACATCTTCCAGTGTGCAACTTTCAGACCTTTCCGGACCCACCAGGTCCCTTTTAAAGCTTTTCGGGCCACTTGGACTTCGCTCGGGACTGCTATGAATAAGCTCATTTATTTTAGTCTGCTTCCTCTTCATAATGGGAGTCCTAGGGGAATAGGACCTCCCTTCCTCGGTCACGGATGAAATCGAACTCGTCCTACTGTGCCCACAACTGGAAGAGGGGGTCGCAGTAACATCCATCGCTTCAACTCCTCCTTTCTCTGCCTTTGCCATCTTCTTTGTTTGTTTTTTTTAGATAATCCATGATTGATCCCACGAGAAGGTCGGAAAAGATGTCACCCCAGGCAGAGCCGCCTTACCAGGGGAAGCCTAATACTCCGGGGTGCGGCAGGTGCCCCGGAGGTGGTCGCTCGGGATTGGGCTCTCTCCCCCAACCATACATCCCATCGCCGCGCACCATAGCTTAGGATTCGAGGGTAATTTATAGAGTTACCATCCTCGCGGCCCAGGCGGTTAAGCCAAGGCCCCCGGCCCGACCTGCCGTCGCGTACCATTCACAAAGCCAAAAAAGGAATTGTAAATGGGTCGTTGCGACGACCAACAGGGGGTTACGGTATGATTGCATCAGGCACCTCGGGTTCGCTACCCGTACTGTAGCCGAATGGCTATAGCTCCTGAGGTTGGCCACTTTCGTCTGTCCCTTCACCCTGAACCTTCCCGGCATGGTAGAACCTGCCAGGGGTCAAAGACCCCCGCCGGTATAGCTCCAGAGATCACAAGGGAGCTCAAGCTCCCCCACCACGACAAGGTAGCAGCCACGGGGGAGAAAAGATAGGGACATGTAGTGTGTAGCCGTTATTCTGTCCAAGCGCGTTGCCACTTGGGGACTTTGCTGTACCTCAGACCGAAGGTCTATACCAGCAACTACATTTTGCCTGATGTTCGGGCATCTACTTTTCACGCGTCGTTATGCGTTTGGAGGCTAACGACGTCGAAACCTGCTGCCACCTCGAGTCCAACCCAATCCAGGAACGCTTGCCGAAGCAAGCGGGGCTTGTATCCCGGCCCGAGGAGGTCATTGCCGAAGCACATGACCTAGCATCCGTTCGAGTTCATTTTCAAGCATGGTTATTGGAGAGAGTCCGCAGACTTCTCTCGTTCTGTTACGTAGCGTATTGCGTTCAATGGCGGTTTTGGTTTCGCCCTGCTTTCGTAAGTAGTACCGAGCGCGTATATGTCCGGAACTCCCTGTATAGGTCTTGTTTTACAAGATCGGCTTCGGTCACCGGCCACGGATGGCCAGCTTCTTCAGCCGCTTGTCTCAGGAGTTCTCGCGCGTCTCGGTACCTCCGGCACTCGAATAGGACGTGGTTTGGTGTTTCCACTTGGCCACAGTCGCAATTCTCGTGCGGTACTAAAGCAAATTCCTTGAGCTTGGCTCGGAAATCTCCGTGCCCGCTTAGGAATTGTACTACGTAGTGATTCAAGATCACCCAGCTTGCATTGAGACGGTCAGATACATCAGAGAAGTAGCGGTAGGTGACCCTACCTTTCTCCGATGACGACCATCTCGTTTGCCACATATTGAGAAGTTCCGCTCGCACCAAGGCTTTCGCCTGAGCAGCGGTTACTTCTCCAGCCGCCAAATCGGCTCGACTTATTCGACAATTTCCGACTTCGATATTGATTTGTCTTCTAATCTGGTATGCACACGCGCGCTCCACTAACACCAAGTCTATCGGCATCGTCCCGGCGATCACAGTGATCGCGTCGGTAGATACCGTACGATAGGCCTTGGTGACGGCGAGCAAAACATGTCTCTGCGCCCTGGCAAGTTTAGTTCTTGTCACAGAGGTGAGCATGTCTACCCATCCGGCGGCGGCGTATGTCGTGATCGGGACGAAGAGACCTTTGTACAAAGTACGCATGGTTCTGTGTCCCAATCCCCAGTTTGATCGAGCAAGTCTTGCTAGCGTATAAAACGTTCGCATGACTTTGGCATTCAAATATTCGACGTGGGATCTTACTCCCATTCGCGCATCGATGTGAACACCCAAGTACCTTATGGTTTGCTTGAGTGCCACACTTCTCTCGTTTATCTTTATCACAGGAGGTCGTTCTCTATCCAGATTTCCTTTCAAGAGAATCATCTCGGTCTTAGTCGCGGATAGTGTAAGTTTCTGCGTGGCGCACCACTCAGAAATTGTATCCGCGACTCTTTGCCCTCTTTGCTGCAACTGATTCCTCGAGTTTCCGTAGAATACCACGAGTAAGTCGTCAGCGTAGGCTATTGGCTCGCAAGCCAGGTGTTCGTTTGATAGGAGCTGTAGAACTTCGTCAAAGACTAGGTTCCAACAGCTCGGACCGAGTATCGACCCCTGAGGGCAGCCCTTGGTGACTTGCTTACGCATATTACCGTGTTTGGAAACTATTGTAACCATACGGTCAGCGAAGTAGTCGACCATGAGTCGATAAAGATTTCGGGGACATCCCCGGCGTTTCAGCTTCTGAAGTATGGTTGGCCACCAAACATTATCAAAAGCTCCGGCGATGTCGAAGGAGAGACCCATCACATATCGTTCCTCTCGCTGGGATATCAATTCCCTGAGCTTCACCACGGCGTCTTCCGTGGATCGTCCAGGCCTGAATCCATATTGCCGATCGGAACTATGTTCTGGGTTTAGGAATATATTACTCATTCGATTAAGCATTAGTCGTTCTAACACTTTGCCTAAGATGGAGAGTAGGCATATCGGTCTATACGACTTTTTTTTTTTTTTTTTTTTTTTTTTTTTGTCGTGGGGAAAATCTTCGAAAGACTCCCTCCCACCTCCTTGGGGAGAGGTGGGAGGGGTGTGTGGGATTCCCCGCGCCCGTACAACGTCAGGCGCGGGACCTACCCACTAAAAACCCCACGGTGACCCTTCGGCACGCTTTGGGAGGATACCGGGAATCGCTCGAAGCATTCTTCCGGTATCCTCCCCGTGCCCGCGCTTTCGCGCCCATCCCCCGGGGGGACAATCGGTCCCCCCAGTAGACACACTGCCTCATAGCGGCGGGACGGGGCCACTCTATCCCGCCGCTATCCGTCCCGGGGCCGCGTTTAGTGGCGGCTGCGAGCCCCAACTCGCAACCGCCCGCGACCCCGTTTCCACCCCTCGGCGGCCGGGCGTTCATGGCCGCACCAGACCGCCGAGGGTGCCTCCCCTTGCGTCGGACCGGTAGGGGGAGGCACTCCTACCGCCAACCAGTCCGACCCGGCGCCGCCTGGCGGGAGGAGGGTCCCCTCAGGACCCCCCTCCCAGCCTAGGTCATCCGCCACGCCGAGGCGGCCGCCCGCGACGCCTCGCGACCGGGCGACGACCTCGGGCCACCGCACGAGCGCGAGCTTCAGCGCGCCGCTGAAGCTCGCGCTCTCTCCCCGCGGCCTCCTTCTGCAACATTACGTTCTCGCAGAAGGAGGCCACGGCCCTCCACTTCTCCTCGCTGCCGAGCATGGCGCGCACCACGCCCGGCAGCGAGACATCCCGCCCGACGACGCCGACCAGGACACGGCGCTCCCCCTCCCACGCGGGGCATACCTCCAGGGTATGATCCGCCGTGTCCTGCTCAGCGTCGCAGTGGCAGCAACGCGCCGTCGGCTCCTTCCCTATCCGGCACAGGTATCTTCCGAAGCTGCCATGCCCGGAAAATACCTGTGCCAGCCGGTAGGTGAGGCTGCCATGGCCTCTGTCCAGCCACTCCTTCAGGAGTGGCCGAACAGCCCCGACAGTCCGGTGCCCCGCGGTTGGCATAGCCAGCCGCTCCTGCCACGCGAGCAACACGGACTGCCGGGCCTGGCGCTTCAAATCGCCCCAAGCAGGTTCCTGCCCGCCCGGGACCGCCCCCACCCCCGCGCGACGGTCGACGCGGCGCCGGTACATCACCGCGTGCGACCGCGCGAGCAGGTCCATGGGCGGCATCCCCGCTAGAACCGTCGCCGCCTCATGTGACATGGTCCGATACCCGCGGACGACCCTGAGCGCCATGCGCCTCTGCACCCGACGCAGCATAGTCATGCTGCGCCGGGAGGCAGCCAGGTCGTCCGCCCAGACGGGGGCCCCGTATAGGGCCACCGACTGGACCATTGCCACATAGAGGCGACGAACTCGGCCCGCCGGGCCCCCCAGGTTGGGCAGGATCCGGCCCAGAGCCGCAACCATCCTTTCCAACCGGGGGACCAGGCAGCGGAAATGCTTCTCGAAACGCCAGTGGCTATCGAGGATCAGCCCCAGATACCTGATCTGGGGCTTCACCTCGATGTCAGCCCCACCCACCCGAATCAGAGGGGGTGGCGGATCCTGCCGAGGTGAATGAAACGCAATCACCTCGGTCTTATGGACCGCCACCGTCATCCCCATCCCCCTGATCCGGTCGACGACGCGTTGCGACCCCTCCTCCGCGCGACGCATGGCCCTCCCCCAGTGCGCCCCGACGGCCAGCACCAGTGTGTCATCCGCATAACACACCGTGCTGACGCCGTCGGGGAGGCCGGCCCGCAACACCGAGTCGTACGCGATGTTCCACAGGAGTGGCCCGAGGACCGACCCCTGCGGAACACCGCAGTACACCTCCCTCCGCATATCACCATCCCGGCCCGGATACTCGATCCACCTGCCGCGGAGATAATCCCCGACGACCGTCCTGAGACAAGAGGGGACTCGATGATATTCGAGCCCCCTCCTTATCTCTTCCCAGGGGAGGGTGTTAAAGGCATTGGCAATATCCAAGGATATTGCCAATGCCACCCCTCCCCGGGAGACGGCCGCCTCCGAGAGGGCCCTCACACGACCTATCGCGTCGATAGTCGATCGGCCCCCCCGGAAACCGAACTGGCAGTCGGCCAGACCGGGATCACCCCGCGACAGGTGCTCGACGAGGCGGGCAGCAATCACACGCTCGAAGAGCTTGCCCACCTCGTCGAGGAGACAAATGGGCCGGTATGCGGAGGGAGACTCCGCGGGCCGACCCTCCTTCCGGAGGAGGACCATCCTCGCCACCTTCCAACTGGGGGGGAATCGCCCGTCCCTCAGGCAGCGGTCGAACAACCGCCTGAGGTCGGCCCCAAGGACGCCCTGGGTCAAGACCCAAACCCGGCCGGGCACACCATCCGGACCCGGGGCCGTGTTACGAACCCCGAGCCGTCTGATGGCCGCTGCCAGCTCCTCCTGCGTGACCCCCAGCTCGGCCGTCCACTCCACTGGGACAGCCGCCGCCGCCGGAGGACGCGGTCCCCTCTCCCCAATTGGGAAGAGTGTATTGACCACGTCCTCCAGCAGCCGGGGGTCAAGACCCTCGGTGACGGGGGGCGCCCACGGGCGGAGCTTATTCAGCACCACCTTATATGGGCGCCCCCATGGATCATCATCAAGGGTCTGGAGGAGCTCCTTCCATGCCTGGGTCTTGGCCCCTTTGATGGCGACCTGCAGAGCAACCCGCGCCACGCGGTATGCTCCATACAGGTCATCAGCTGCCCTCGCTCGCGCCACGCCGTCGCCTGTACGTTGACGACGGCGCGCGCGGGTGTACTGGCGTCGGGCGCGGACAGTCGCGACTCGCAACTCCGCGATCGCGTCCGACCACCAGTACACCGCCCGGCGAGGAGAAGCCCGCCCGACCCGAGGCATCGCCGCGTCGCAAATACCCGCGACCAATGCTCCGAGCCGGGCGACCTCCTCCTCTATGCTCGGCAACTCGGCCGCTCCCTGCGGCCAAGTTGCAGCGAGGGCAGCTGCCATCAGGGCGTCCTTGTCCAGGCGCCGAAGCGCCCAGCGGCGTGGTGGGGTGCCACGCAGGCGGCCGTGTCGGGATGCACTCGCGGCGGCAGAGACCTCCATCCGGATGTACCGGTGATCGGAGAGTGTCTCTGCCCCCGCGACCACGTGCCAACCCGACACCATGCGCACGGCGTTGGGGGTCGCGAATCCAACATCCACGATGGACCCCCCATATCGCCGCACGCATGTGTGCTCCGACCCCCGGTTCAATACCCGGAGGTCGAGCCCCGCCGCCCAATCGCCCAGGATCCCGCCGCGAACGGAGGTCCTGGGGGATCCCCAAGCCACCGACTTGGCATTAAAATCCCCCAGGACCAGCACCGGCCGGGCCGCGTAGCGCTGCACGCATGCCGCGACCTCGGCCAAGTACAGCTCGAACGCAGCGTGACCGCTACGGGGCGAAATGTAGCACCCCACCACAGCGACTCCCCCCCAGTCCACGGCGACGAATCCCCGACCGCGCTCCAACAAGGAGAACGGTGGGGACCCGTCGCCCCCTCCCCATACCGTCGCCACCAAGCCGTCCGCGTCGCCCACCCAATGAGGGTGATCAGGGACGCGGTACGGCTCGGCGGCGACCGCCAGGCCAACCCCCCACTCCGCGAGGACTTGGGACATCAAGTCCTGTGCCGCGCGGCAGTGGTTGAGGTTGGCCTGGAGGAGGAGGCGGGGCGGCATTAATTAATGGCCGCGCCAGCCTCCTCCCGGCCGTCCGTCCCCGTAGCACCGTCCACCTCCATGGAGGACGATGCCACCGCCCTCGGCACCGGAGCCGGTGCAGCCCGCCTCTTCCTCTCCTTCCGGGAGGGGGGGGAGCACTTCTTGCTCCCCACCCTGTGATCGGCTGGCCTCCCCATGTCCGCACACAGCGGGCAGTGGGGGGCCGCCGAGCACTGGCTCGCACGGTGCTCTTTGGCACCGCAGCGGTAACACTGACCGCTGCGGTCCACCGGCGAGGTGCACCACTGCCTCACGTGCCCCAATTCGAGGCAGCGGTGACACTGGAGCGGGCGCGGCGCGAGGATTTCCACTCGCGCCGAAACCCACCCCACCAACACCCTCCCGGATTCCGCCACCTTACGGGCGGCGGAGAGGGGGCACCGGGCCCACACCGACCCGAGGCCGGAGGGCGACCTGCGGATCTCTCCGATCCGCAGGTCCTCCACAGGACAGTCCCCCGCCCTCGCAAGGGCACGGGACACATCCTGTGCGCTGACCGAGTCGTCCAGCCCACAAACGCGCATCTCCGTGCGCTTCGTGGGCCGGGCGACCCGGACACCTCGCTCGCCCAGCTGCTCCCGGAGCCTCTGGGCGAGACGATCCGCCTTCGCGCCGCCTTCTGCACCGGGGATCTCCAGCAAGAGACCCCCGGTCACGGCCCTCTTCGCCCTCACGGAGGCGATGCCCAGCTCTTCCAGGGAGATATTCTCCCTGGCGAGCCGCATCGCCTCCGCGAGGGTCAGGTCGCCCCCCTGCGCAACGGTCAGCGTCACCGCTGCCGTTTTTGGGGGACGACCTGGTCGTGCCTTCCCGACCTTCGCGGCCTTTACCTTGGCCGGCGGCGGCGGAGGCGGAGGCCGCGGTTGCGAGGCCTTCCTCGCCGCTCGCTTCGCCTTCCGCCCCACCACCTCACTCCACGCCACCCCCCCTTGGGAGGGTGCCGTGGAGGACGCGACCACCGGTACACCACCCCCCTTGGGGGTCGCGACCCGGGGCCCTGGTGCCGCAACGCTGGGCGGAGCCTTCACTCCGCCCTTCTTTGCCTTCCCCGACTGTACCGGAACAGGTCGGGGAGGCACCGCCTTCCTGCTGACCGCTCTTCCGGCGAGGAGCTCCTCCCGGAAGGCGGCCAGCTTGCCATCAATCATGTCCCCAATCCTCCTCAGAAGATCGTCTTCTGAGGAGGACGGGGACTTCTTCACGGGCGGAGTGCGGGTGGAGGGGCCCGCGGTGCCCCGCACCACTGCCGCCGCACACCGCTTATTTACCTCCGCCGAGGAACGCGGCGGTGGAGGAGGAGGGAGGATGGGAGGGAGGGCCGCGCTGTTCCACAGCGCCTCTGCCCTCCTCCTCCCCTGTCGCTCCTCCTCCAACAGGAGCTGCAGACGGGCGTTCCGCCCTCTGAGCTCCCGCGCCGCCTCCCTCATTTCCTCCGCCGCGGCCTTCAGAGCCTCCGCGCCACCGCTTTTCTGCCCCTTAAAGGCGCAGGCAGCGGCGACTTTCTCCACCCGCCTCAGGGACGAGGAGATCCTCTCCGATATCTCCTCGGTCACCTCGTCCCTGAGGCAACTCAGCCTCACCGACGGGCTCATCGCCCCGCCCACCTCGACGACGGCCTGCCCCGTCCTCTTCCTCTTAGAGCCTATGTGGCTCGTGCTGGAGGAGAAGGACGAGACCGACGCCGTCTCGTCGTCCTCCTCCACCCTCCACGCAGCCGGACCTGGCGCTGAGTGGGGCGCGAGCGCCGCCACCCTAACCCCAACCCCGTCTCCGTCCTCCCCAACCGACAAAACCCGCCCCATCCCCATTTTATTTTCTGTGTCCATAAAAATCCCACGAGATGGTCGGAAATAAAGGTCCACCCGGGCAGAGCCGCCTTACCCGGGTAAGCCTAATACTCCGGGGGTTCGGCAGGTTCCCCGGAGGTGGTCGCTTGGGATTGGGCCTTCTCCCCCAACCATGCATCCCATCGCCGCGCACCATAGCTTAGGATTGGAGGGCGATTTTATAGAGTCGCCATACTCGTGGCCCAGGCGGTTAAGCCAAGACCCCCGTTCCTCCTGCCGTCACGTACCATTCACAAAAACCAATAGGGAATTGTGAATGGGTCGTTGTGACGACCAACAGGAGGCTTACGGTGTGTGTATGACTCGGGTACCCCGGGTTCGTTAAGCCCGTACTGCAGCTGAAAGGCTGGCAGCCCCTGAGGGGATCGGTCTATACGACTTGACATCCGTTGGTGGTTTATCGGGCCCTTTCAAGATTGCTCTGATCGAGCCGATTTTCCACCTAACGGGGAAGACCCCGTGCGCTAGACACCCGTTGTAGAGTCGAAGTAGAGCACTATGGATGGATCCATAAGCACATTTAACTACCTCGGCCTCTATACGGTCCAGCCCAGGGCATTTGCCTCGCTTTAAGCGCGATACTGCAGCTCCGAGCTCATTCCTCGTGAAGACTGGACAGTCTTCAGTCGGCGGATCGGTTGCAGCATCAGCTCTGGTGTTTGCTTGCTCCGGCGTTTCATCAGTGGACGAGTCGTCCGGGATTAGCGCCTGTAGAAGCTGCGAGGCAGTCGATTCCCAGTCAGTCGTATATCCTTCCGGCGTTCGAATGTTAGAGACCGCAGTCTCAACGCAGAGTTTCTTTTGGGCGATCTTGTAAACAAGTCCCCATGGCTCTTTATTCCCCTGCTCCGTCACAAAGTTCTGCCAGCTTTGTGCTTTCGCAGCGCGCACTGCGGCTGTGTAGGCGAGTCTAGATGTTCGATACTCAGCCTGCTTTGCCGCTCTCTCCTCCGAGTTCCTCTCGCGCTGAAAGGCTCGTCTAAGTCGATAGACTCGCGCTTTCATTCTCGTCAAATTTTCCGTCCACCATGGGACGGACTTCGAATGCCACTTCTTGGGGCGCATTGAGGCATTGCACGCATCGATGATCGATTTCTCGACCTCTTGTGCTAGGTGTTCGACTTCCCTGCGGCAACCAGTGCCGAGGGGTAATTGCCTCGCGCCCTCAAGAAGAACTTGATCAAATCGCTCCCAGTTCGCATGCAACGTGCGGAATCGAGGCTGTGGGCTTCTCATTCACGTCCGTGAACTGTAAGACAAAATCAATGAGTCGGTGGTCACTGGAGGTCCAATCCTCGTGAACCGTCCAGTTTCGCACAATTGTCGCCATGTCTGGAGTCGATAATGTGACATCGATCCATGACTCACCGGCAGGGCTGGAGTATGTAGGAATACTCCCAGCCTCGTTCAAAATCGTCAAGTCGTGTAATGCGATAAACTCTTCGAGTTTCTCGCCTCGCGTGTCCGGTCGAACGCTTTCTCCCCCCCAAAGGTGGGATTTGGCATTGACGTCCGCGGCTATCACGACTCGACGGTGTTGGAGAGCATCGAGTGTCCTCTCCAAGCGTGCCAGGCTTGGTTCAATGTCTTCCGAGCATTGAAAGTACTGGCTAACGAGGTAGAAACTACCGAAGGGTCCGCTAATGCAAACGCAGGAGGTGTGAGTATCACACAGCTGTGTGATTTTTACCACCGAGATGTCCGGGTTTCTGACCACTATTGCGGCCATAGCCCGTTCATTCTCGGCGATCACCTTCGCCGTGAGCCCAAAGCCTGGAATCTGTCCCTGAAATTGGTAAGGTTCCTGCATGAGCAACACGTCGATCTCCTTTGCGTGCATTAGCTCGCTCACCTCACCATGAACAATTAGCGCACGCCGCATATTATGCTGCGCGATGCGCAATTGCCTTAGAGGATTCTCCGGGTCGTGTCTATCCATAATTGGTCCGAGATACTGCAAGGTCGAGTGCTGCCTGATAGGCAGGGCAGTTCTTGTCTCGTGACTTATGGTCGTGCTTCTTGCCTCTTGCTTTACAGTTCGAGCAAGTTGGGGACTTGCTCTTCGCTGTACAAGAGGCAATGGTATGCCCTTCTTCGGAGCAGTGACCGCAAACCTCGTTCTGCGCTTTACAATGTTTGGCCATGTGGCCAATCATTTGACACTTAAAAAATCGTGTAACGGAGACATAGTTCTGCACTCTGCATGCGGACCAGCCCAGGTACACTCTGCCCATGCTCTTCAGCCGCTGGCGAACCAGCGGACTGACTTCCATGACCCAGTTGGCAGTGTCCTTTTCCTTCGGGCCGGTTGCAAACCGGACCTTCAGATTGGACGACACATCCCCCTGGGTCATATCGCTGAGGTTTTGCTTCCAGATACTGGAAGAAACCTCCTCTTTCCTCATCGACTTGGGAACGTCATACACTATAAGTGTAGGGTTCCTCAAGGTCGGTAGAGTAGCTGAAAGTCCTACTTCTTTCAGCTTCGCGCAGTTGACGAAGGCCTTTAGATCCTCCTTGCGTTCAGTCTCGACGGCTATGCCACCGGAGTGGATGCGTCGGACGGACCTCACGCGGATCTTGGCTTTCGCCGGCTTGACCAGTGACAGAACAGTTTGTTTGGTCACGTCGCTGTTCTGTCCTTTCCCTTTCGGCGGGAAAATACGCACCACATGTCGTGGTGGTTTTACCGCTTCTGGGGAAACTCGATTCGCGTCGACCTTTACCGCTTGCGCGTAGGTCGTTGCTGCACGAACTGGTGCAGGTTTTGCAGTCGGACGGGAACCCGTCGTCTGCGAAACCGTAGGGGCAACCCTCTCTGCGATCCTCTGGGAGGCTCTCACCTCTTGCCGGATCGCCGCGAGCTGTCCTTTTAGGAAAGAGTTCTGGATAAGAACCTCCTGGACTAGCTCGTAGAGAGCTGCCGCGTTGCCTACGATCAAGGCTCCGGTCTCCTTGCTGAGCCTGGATTCTTTTCCAAGACAGCTGGTCCGGATACCCTTGAACAGTTTCGAGGCCTCTCCATTGATTTTGTCGAGAGGCCTGTTCGATGGACCAGGTGTCGCCTCCGCCGACACCTTTCCTGGCAACTCCTCGCCGCTTTTCTGGGCTTTTTCTGCCCTTTGCGGCTTCTCTTTCTTCACGACGGTTACCCAACCGTCGCTGTCGACTTCATGGCCCTTTCCTCCGTCCGAAGACGTGGCGTTGCCTGCTGAGGTTGCCTTCGGCTTTTTGGCCTCTGGCTTCCTCGGTGGAGTTGTACGGGGTGGTGTCCCCGATCCATCCTTCTTGATATCCTTAGTCGGCGCAGGGGATATCGTTCCTGCAGGCTTCGATGTTGTAGCCTTGCTTCGTAGCGTCGGGGGTCTGGTGCTGGGGGGCGTTTTAGCGCCCTTCCCAACTTCAACCTCCTTCGCCTTTTTCTGAGGTGGTGAGACCACCCCAGCCTTTTTACTCGCTGCCGTCGTCCTGCCGGGGGCAACGACGGTAGCCTCCTTTACTCCCTTTTCCCCCTTGCGGGGTACCGAGGCGTCTATTGGCGTCAATTTGATTTTAGGATCCATATTCGCTTGGATTTCGTTTCGTCCCGGCGTGTGTCCCGGCCTCCATGGACCCTCAAATGGAACCCGGCTCCGCCTGGGTTAGGACTTGCACCCGGGATATAGTCCGCGAACAAAGGCCGACCGGGCTTTCCCCGGACTCCTAGGTTCACTTCCTCGCCCAATAGAACCCACGAATGGTGTTCCGAGCCGATTGACTAGGCACAGGGCTGCTTTTCTCGCCTAGCCGCCTGTCTAGACGAAGCAGAGGCCAAAGGTACGTGTTGGGCAGCTACACTCCCGCAGGAGAGAGGGCCCTCAGATCCCAGGATCCTCCTTTCCGCCGACACAGGTCGCCACGCACGGCAAACACGTGGGGAACAAACCTCAAGCAGATGTTCCCTCTGCTTCGCTACGCCCGGTTTCTGTTCCCTGTTTTTGCAGGGAACCCGCTGCGTAACTAGGACATGACCTCGGGCATCATGTCCCTGTAGCATTAGCTCCAAAACGTGGGACTCGTCCTTAGCACGACTAGTAGAACTCACTTTGTAGGGACAGAATAGCCGTGGGTTACCCGTGTGTTTCCTGCCAAAAGGCCCTACACACACGGCCCCCACGGGCGCGGGATTGGGATACGCCCAATCAGCGCGTCCCCGTCTGGACGAGGACTACCAGTATGTCGGCGGGATGTAGGTCCCGACGACAAGTCACTGGTGGGGCCGAGCGCCTTTCCTCGCTCTACCGACATAGCAGGTCGGTGCCCGAGCTGTATCCGCAGCTCCCCCGTCGAAGGCCAAGAATGGGCCCTCTAGCCAGCATGTAGCTATCAACCACTGCCCCCGCGATGGTCCTTCCCACGACCGGGCCCGAGGCACTCCTCGGTGGGCCCCCGGTCCCCGCGGTACCAGTCTAGATCACTGGTCGGATCTGCGTGGCATGCCACTACCGATTGGTGACCCTACAATCACCGGCATCGGTCGGCCCGCGCCTCGGGTACGTGGAGACGCTACCCTCCAAAGGGTCCTACAGGAATCAACCACTAGGGTCTTTGACCTGCAGGACCCCCCCTGCGACCACAGGACACCCCACACACAATCACACATTCCTTCTCATTCGCACTCTTCTAGCAAACACATCCACCGCAAACTTACAGAATCTTTCGTACGTTTCCTTGCATTCCAATACACCACTCACATCCACATACCCATCCTCTCTCCTAACCGACACACCACACTCAACTGGGCACCTCACATCAGCATACAACGGACATTCAACCAACACATGCTTCCAATCCTCACACTCGGCACCACACAAACACTCCTTACTTACACACAACCCACGGTCATACAAAAATGCATTCATACTGCCATGCCCAGTCAACAAGTAACATACATACAGCCCCGGCTCAAAACTCACATTCATACCCGAAAACCTAACACTCGGTATAAACTCATACGTCACTCTTCCATTCCGACTCTCATCCCATCTTCTCTGCCAGTGCTCATATGCTCTCACATTCACAAAATTCTTACACTCCTCCAGCGACATACCCTCCACTTCGGCACCATCCACAAAATCTCTCACACTCAATCTCACACCCTTGGCTATCTTAAACAATACACTCCTTACCCTACACTCGAGGTCCCATGGCAATGCCCCCATGAGCACTTGCATGGCCTCCGTCGACACTGTCCTACACACATTCAAACACGCATACATAACCAGCCGCTGACATCTATTCAACAAATCCCTTGCATACCGAAACTCCATCACATCACCCCATACACTGGCACCATACATAACACACGACACAAACAAACCCTTATATATCATTCGCATAGCACGCTTTCTCATACCCCATTCACGCCTAAGCACACGCCTCATCTGCCCCACCACATTCGTAACTTTCACTCTCAAATACTCTAAATGCACTTTAAAGTGCATTCTCTCACTCATCCACACACCCAAATACTTAACACTCTCCACATACGCAATCAATCTACCACCCACACGGACATTCGGACGTCTGGTAGCAGCCAGACTCCCTTTCAACAACATCAAAACAGTCTCACTTTCAGACACACCCACACCAACACGCTGCCCCCAATCACTCACAATCGTCATCCACTCCGTTCCCTTTCGCTCTAGCTCCACCCGATTCCGCCCCTCCACCAACAAAACCAAATCATCCGCATACGCCACACACTTACATCCAGCCTCGGTCAGCCGCCACAGGAGTTCATCCATCATCAGGTTCCATATAAATGGACCACAGATGGAACCCTGCGGACAGCCCCGCCGCACCTCCTTCCACACTACATCATTCGCACCCACCATACACACCATCCTCTCCCTAAAATAACTCTCCCATAACCCGATCTCCTCGCATCCCACATCCCTTAACTTCCCAATCACCCTCCCCCATTCAAGATTATCAAACGCACCCTTGAAATCGACAAACACTCCAAGCACATACTTCCTCTCACTATTTCTCACACACTCCTTCACACACAACCAAGCACTCTCCGTCGACCTGCCCCTCACAAACCCATGCTGCGCCGGGCTCATCCTATCACCCACCTTCCGCTCAAGCCTCCTCACCATCATCTTCTCCAGCACTTTCCCAAACACCGACAGCAGACATATCGGCCTGTAGGACCCAGGATCCGACCGCACCTTCTCCGGCGATTTCAACAACACAATCATTCTCGCTTTCTTCCACTCAACCGGAAAATACCCCCCGGCCAAGCACAAATCATACACTCTCTTCAACCACTCCGGAATCACCCTCCACACAACACGCAACATTTCCACACTGATCCCATCCAACCCCGGCGCCTTACGCAACTTCAAAGCTCTCACAGATTCATCCACTTCATTCCATTCAAAACCCATCCCACCGAGGTCCCCATACAGCCTCCGTCCTTCATCCATACCTATGTTGGCAGCAGGGAAAAACCTGTCCATCAACATATCCACACTCTCCCTCCACGTACTCGACACCACACCATCCACTCTCATCGCACTCAATCTATCCCTCGCATACTTCCCACGACAAATTTTGTACACAGGACCCCACGGATCAAGGTTGGAAGATTCACTCACAAACTCTCTCCAATTCCGTTCTTTCGCTCTCCACATCTCACCCTTGTACTCCGACAACAACCTCCTATACTCCATCCTCCTTTCATCAACATTCACACCCCATCTCCTAGCCTTCTGAAGCCTACGTCTACCCTTCCTCACTTCCCTCTTCAGCCTCTCCAAAGCCACCGTCCACCACACAATCTTCCCCACATTCACGCGCTTAACCTCCTTAAACCTTCTCCTGTTCGCCTCACGTATCCACGACATCATTATCTCCAACATCCTATCCACACCCATCCCATCCATGTCCCCTCCATACGACCGCAAGCCCTCCCACAAATCATCCATATATCCCTCCCAGTCAGCATTCCTAGTGGACCATCTGGTCCCCACACCCACTTCATCCCTACCCACCTGATCACTCGTCATCACAACCAAAATCACATTATGATCACTCACCCCCCAATCATGCTTAACACTCCATTCAAACCTGCACCCCACACACACATCATTCACAATCGTCACATCTATATCACTCTCACCCCTCATACCCGAAAACGTATAATATTCACTCGGCTCATTCAACACAGACATCCCATTCGCCAAGATCCATTCCTCTAACACCTCCCCACGCATCTCACTCACCCGTGACCGGCCACCGCCCTTGCTAAACCACAAGGGCGAAACAGCGTTCGCATCCATCCCAACTAACACACACTTGCCCCTCGCAAAATTCCGCACCCCATCCATATACGCCAAATACGGCTCGATGTCCTGCCCATACTGGCAGTACATCGACACAACATACATCTCCCCAAAATCCCCTTTCAACCAAACACAGACACCCCACTCATTCGTACACTCTCTCACACACATAACCTCCAACCGCGCATCATTCACAACTATAGCAGCTCTAACCACTCCACCCTCACACACATACACATCCATACCAAGCGGCAAACCTCTCACCCTCCCATCCATAAAATACGGTTCCTGCAATAGTGCAACACTCACACCACGCTCACTTACAACCTTACCCAAATCACACATTACCGCATACGCTCTCTGACAATTACACTGCACTATATTAAGTCCCGTATTAGCCATTGCTAATTCTCTGTCTCTCTCTATCTAACATTCTCAAATACTCCGGGCACTCCTCAGACACAACCGCGTGATCACACCTCATACCCCTAATCTTGCAGTTACGACACACCACATCCTTCTTACAACTACCTCTCAAATGTCCAGTCTCACCACACCGCTGACACAATCTCTCAGTCACACTACACTCACGCATCATGTGCCCAAAAGCATAACACTTATGACATCTCAGCACACTCAAGAACTCTCTCACCTTACACGCATGCCATTTCACATACACACGTCCCTCCTTACACAGTACATCCCTCACCTTCCCACTCACCTCCATAATCACATTCCCAACACTCACATTCTTCCTATTCACCCTACTCAATATTCTCACCCGCTCCCTAAATTCACTCTCACTAACACTACCCTTAATATTCTTCTCATACATTTCATTCATGAACTCCTGACTCGCCATCTCATTCGGCACATCATACACAATCACCTTAGGACCTATCTTCCTAGGCAATTCCACTTTCAAACCAATTTCATCAAACTTCTTACATTCACGCACCGACTTCAAATCACTCTCACTCGCCGTCTCAATCGCTATACCACCCGCTCTGATCTTCCTCACCGCTTTCACACGCACATTCAACACACCACTCACCTCACGCATCACTTTCTCCTTAACCTGCTCACTCGTCGCTTTCACCGTCGCATCCTTAGGCCTAACGACCACCGCATACGACTTCGCATTGGACCGCACACTCTCCGATTTACTCACACCAGACATACCAGGCACACCCCTCACCACACTAGTACCAGCCACACTCGCATAACTCCCACCACCCTTCCCACTCATTCCACTCATCCCCATACTCATAAGCCTCTCGCACTCATCCAATCTTCCTTGCAGCCTCTCATTCTTATTCATCAGTCTAATCAATTGCTCCTCATACTCACTCACAGCACTCAAAATAACCTGACTCGCAGCCTTTGACACTCTATTAGAGTCAACAAACACAAACGCACGCAACCTCAACCCAATCATTCTCATCCTCGCCACATCGTCATCCAAATCCTCACTCACACTTTCCACTCCGCCTTCCCTAACATCTTTCATATCCTTTCTCCGCTTCCCCAACACCGGACTCCTCTCCCCACTGCACACTGAAGAGGCCCTGGACCTAGCATTACCAGACCCAGATGCCCCCATCCCCACATCCACACACTCCTCCATCCGACTCTCCTTCTCGTCATTCCCCCCCTTATCCCCAGAAGAACAATAATCCATATAGTTCCCACGAGCAGGGACGAACTAAAAGTCACTTCCCGGGTGACGCCCTTTCCGAGAAGAAGGCTCGATACTCAGGAGATCGCCAGGTGTCCTGAGGTGACCGCTAGGGATTGAAGCTACCCCTCCAATCATGCATCCCATCACCGCGCATCATAGCTTGGGATTCGGGGGTAATTTACAGAGTTACCATCCTCACGGTCCAGGCGGTTAAGCCAAGACCCCCGGCCCGACCTGCCATCGCGTACCATTCGCAAAACCTAAAAGGAATTGCGAACGGGTCGTCGCGACGACCAACAGGGGGTTACGGTGTGTGTATGACTCAGGTACCCCGGGTTCGTTAAGCCCGTACTGCAGCTGAATGGCTGACAGCCCCTGGGGGGACTTTGTAGGGACAAGTATTGTCGCTTTGCCCTGAATGGGCCCTGGGATGCCTGTACCCTGCACGGAGGCTGGGCATACTCCCGGTACCAAGCGGTTTTTCTATCTACTTTCCGACGACAACGGCGAAGGGAAGCGTACGGTGTAGGTGTTCTACCGCACTCTGGGCTGGAAATACCCTGTCCTCGCCTTGCGGGTCTTTGGACAAGTTGAATCTACCCTTTCGGGAAGCAGCTCTCTTAGCCGACGCTCCAGGTTGCGAGCAACCTGCAGCGTCGTTACCAGCGGGGGCCACGAGGAGGCGGAGCTGCCAGCTTTCGCTCGATTCCAGCAGGTTGGCACGAGCCGATTATTGCCTGCAACCACCGCAGCTTCTGTGGAGAAGTCTGCCTGCACCGGTGATCGCAGGTTATACTACCTTAGGAACGTTCCTCCGTTTTGTGTTGTCCTGTCCTTGTGGTCGTGTCCTTATCCTCGTGCGTAGTCCGGTTGTTTGGTTGTTTGTAGGTGTCCATGTGTGTGTGCGTGTGTGTTGGTGTATGTTGGTGTGTGGTTGGTGGTCCTGGATCCCTTTGGTATGTCCTTCTTCTTTCTTGATGTTTCACTCCACTATCGCGATCGCGCGCGAAAAAAAAAAAAAAAAAAAAAAAAAAAACCCGCGATGTCGCGGATTTCGCGGTTTTCACGGTTTTCGCGGTTTTCACGGTTTTCGGGTTCTCGCGGTTCGCGGCTCGATGTACGCGGTGCGGATTCGCGGATCCGCAGTCCTTAGTGCGCAGCGACGCGGTGTCGCAGATTCGCGGTTTCGCGGCGCGCGACTCGCGGTGTCGCGGATTCGCGGTTTCCCGGCGCGCGACTCGCGGTGTCGCGGATTCGCGGTTTCGCGGCGCGCGACTCGCGGTGTCGCGGATTCGCGGTTTCGCGGCGCGCGACTCGCGGTGTCGCGGATTCGCGGTTTCCCGGTGCGCGACTCGCGGTGTCGCGGATTCGCGGTTTCGCGGATTCACGGTTTCACGGCGCGCGACTCGCGGTGTCGCGGATTCGCGGTTTCGCGGCTCGCGACTCGCGGTGTCGCGGATTCGCGGTTTCGCGGCGCGCGACTCGCGGTGTCGCGGATTCACGGTTTCCCGGTGCGCGACTCGCGGTGTCGCGGATTCGCGGTTTCGCGGCGCGCGACTCGCGGTGTCGCGGATTCGCGGTTTCCCGGCGCGCGACTCGCGGTGTCACGGATTCGCGGTTTCCCGGCGCGCGACTCGCGGTGTCGCGGATTCGCGGTTTCGCGGCGCGCGACTCGCGGTGTCGCGGATTCGCGGTTTCGCGGCTCGCGACTCGCGGTGTCGCGGATTCGCGGTTTCGCGGCGCGCGATTCGCGGTACGCGAATTCTCGACACTCTCACTGCACTGCACTTCACTTCACTTCACTTCCCTGTGTTATTCTTCTTTCTTCTTTCTTCCTAGTCGTCCTGTTGCCATCCCACGTAGGCTGGGGTCTCTTTGGCCTTGAGCGAGGCTCGTGCGAAGTCGCGGAAGTGTCGGAAATTGGTTTTGGAAACCAACTCCGCTTCCGCGACCGGCCATCCGCAGCCGTTAAGCCGCAGTGCCGTCTTCAAGACCGCCCTGGCCGCCTCGTGCCTCGGACAGTCGAGAAGTATGTGCTTCGGCGTTTCCTCGCCGGTCCCACATTCGCACATTGCAGTTTCACTCAGAGCGAAGGATCTGAGCTTCCACCTGAAGTTACCGTGACCACTAAGAAATTGCGTGACATAGTGGTCCGGTTCTATCCAGGTGGCCCGTGTTCTCTGCCGGACGTCTCCGAAGAACTCAAAGGTCGTCCGGCCATGGGTTGAAACCTGCCAACGCTCCTGCCAGGCGTCCAGCATTTCCGCCGCCGCCCTTCTTCTTTCTTCGCCGTAATCACGGCCTTCCTCTTCCTCGTTGCCGTTGTTTCGTCCTCTTCTTTCTTCCGTCCGAATCCAGTATCTTCTTGCCCTTTCTTCCACCACCAGGTCGATCGGGGGTACGCCCGCGATCACCGTTAGTGCGTCCGTGGCCGTCGTGCAATATGCCTTGGTGACTCGAAGGAGAGCCTGTCTCTGAGAACGAGCCAGCATCCGTCTTGCCGTTTTGTTCATCAGGTCGCTCCAGCCCGCCGCTGCGTACGTGGTTATGGGTACAAAGAGCCCCCCGTACAAGAGACGGAGTGCACGATGTCCCAGTCCCCAGTTCGCTTTGGCCACCTTCGCGAGACTGTTGAACAAACCTCTGCATTTCTCCGAAGTTGTCACGATATGCGTGTTCAACCGGAGTCCTTTCTCAAAATGTACTCCTAAGTACCTGATTGCTGGCTTCATTCTTATGCCTCTGCCGGAGATGCGGATGGTCGGTGGACGCGCTGCATCGAGCGATCCTTTGACCAAGAGCATCTCCGACTTTTCGGCTGAGAGTTCCAGCTTTCTCCTTCCGCACCACTCGGACATTGCCGTGGCGACCCCCTGGCCCTTCCTTCTCAGCTCCTCTCTCGAGTTGCCGGAAATCACGACCAGGACGTCGTCCGCATAGGCAACCGGTTCACATTCCAGCTCGTCGGATGTGAGAACCGCCAGCAGGTCATCGAAAATTAGGTTCCAAAAACTTGGACCCAATATCGAGCCCTGCGGGCAGCCTCTGGTAACGGGTTTCCGGACTGAGTCTTGTTTCCCCACGATCTGCACTGCCCTCTCCGAGAAGTAACTTTCCACTAGCCTGTATAGGTTTCGTGGGCAGTCCCTCCTCTTGAGTTCGTACAGGACATTTGGCCACCATACGTTATCGAAAGCGCCCGAAATATCGAACGCTATCGCAATCACGTATTTTGCCTCCGCGAATTCCCTTTCCCTAAGAATACTACGAAATTTAACGATCGCCTCCTCCGTCGACCGTCCAGGTTTAAACCCGTATTGTCGGTCGGAGGTTAGGTCATGATCGAGGAAAATAGTCGCGAGTCTGTTCGCCATCAGTCGTTCGAGCAGCTTCCCTACCATTGAAAGCAGGCAAACTGGCCGATACGACTTCGGGTTACTCCTATCCTTGTCCGGACCCTTGGGTATTGTAATGATGGTACCCACCTTCCAACGAGCTGGGAATACTCCCCATTCGAGGCATCCGTTACAGAGCCTGAGGAGCTCCTCGTGGAGACATCCCCAGGATTTCTGAATAACTTCCACCTCGATCCTGTCCGGCCCCGGACATTTACCTTTTCTGAGGCGCGTTACAGCGGCACTCAGGTCTTCCCACTGGAATGGGGGGCTGTCCTCCGTTGTTGGCTGGATTCGGACTTCCAGGCGTGTCCTTGCTTGTTCTGGGGTGTCTGTCTCCGTGTCGTCCTCCGGGACGAGCGCCGTCAACATCGCTTCCGCGGTTGATCTCCACGAGGTCGTATGACCCCCGTGTGGCAGTTTGATCGAGGAAGTGGCTTCCTCCCTCCTGAGTTTCCCCAGGGATGTTTTCGTTGCGACACCCCAGACTTCCTGGTTCCCTTGGCTGGTGACGAACTGGCGCCATGAGCGATTCTTCTCGCTCGTCACCTTTTTTTTATAGGTTCTCCTGAACCGTCGGTATTCCTGTTTAAGTATCTCCCTCGTCGGGGGATCGTGTGTCCCCTGATACAGTCTTCTTGCTCTGTAGGTTGCTCTCTTCATCCTTGTTAGTTCCTCTGTCCACCACGGTACAGATTTCTGGTGCCATTTCTTTTTGGGCATTGCCGCTTCGCAGGCGGTCAATATTGCCCGCTCCATGGTTTCCGCCATTGCCTCGACGTCCTGCCGACTGTTTAGGTCGGCATTCGTCAAGGAGCGCTTCTCCTGGATGAGTGTCCTCTGGAGCTTGTTCCAGTCGGCCTTCCTGGTGTTGTACCGTGGTTGTAGGGGCGGCGGCTGTCCTCTTCGCGTGCCGAGGTTCAGGCGCGCCCCTCAGGGGCTGCCAGCCTTTCAGCTGCAGTACGGGCTTAACGAACCCGGGGTACCCGAGTCATACACACACCGTAAGCCTCCTGTTGGTCGTCACAACGACCCATTCACAATTCCCTATTGGTTTTGTGAATGGTACGTGACGGCAGGAGGAACGGGGGTCTTGGCTTAACCGCCTGGGCCACGAGTATGGCGACTCTATAAAATCGCCCTCCAATCCTAAGCTATGGTGCGCGGCGATGGGATGCATGTTTGGGGGAGAAGGCCCAATCCCAAGCGACCACCTCCGGGGAACCTGCCGAACCCCCGGAGTATATAGGCTTACCCGGGTAAGGCGGCTCTGCCCGGGCGGACCTTTTCTTCCGACCTGCTCGTGGGAATATTATGGAGTTCAATATTAAAACGGGGATGGGACGGGGTAAGTCAGAGGGGGAGGACGAAGGCGGTGTTGGGACTGGAGTGACGGCGCTCGCGCCGCCTCCAGCGCCTGGCCCGGCTTCGTGGAAGGTGGAGGAGGACGACGAGACTGCGTCAGTCTCGTCCTTCTCCTCCACCAGGAGCCTCATAGGCTCTAAGAGGAAGAGGGCGGGGCAGGCCGTCGTCGAGGTGGGCGGGGCGATGAGCCCGTCGGTGAGGCTGAGTTGCCTCAGGGACGAGGTGACCGAGGAGATATCGGAGAGGATCTCCTCGTCCCTGAGGCGGGTGGAGAAAGTCGCCGCTGCCTGCGCCTTTAAGGGGCAGAAAAGCGGTGGCGCGGAGGCCCTGAAGGCCGCGGCGGAGGAAATGAGGGAGGCGGCACGGGAGCTCAGAGGGCGGAACGCCCGTCTGCAGCTCCTGTTGGAGGAGGAGCGACAGGGGAGGAGGAGGGCAGAGGCGCTGTGGAACAGCGCGGCCCTCCCTCCCATCCTCCCTCCTCCTCCACCGCCGCGTCCCTCGGCGGAGGTAAATAAGCGGAGTGCGGCGGCAGTGGTGCGGGGCACCGCGGGCCCCTCCACCCGCACTCCGCTCGTGAAGAAGTCCCCGTCCTCCTCAGAAGACGATCTTCTGAGGAGGATTGGGGACATGATTGATGGCAAGCTGGCTGCCTTCCGGGAGGAGCTTCTCGCCGGAAGAGCGGTCAGCAGGAAGGCGGTGCCTCCCCGACCTGTTCCGGTACAGTCGGGGAAGGCAAAGAAGGGCGGAGTGAAGGCTCCGCCCAGCGTTGCGGCACCAGGGCCCCGGGTCGCGACCCCCAAGGGGGGTGGTGTACCCGTGGTCGCGGTGGTCGCGTCCTCCACAGCACCCTCCCAAGGGGGGGTGGCGTGGAGTGAGGTGGTGGGGCGGAAGGCGAAGCGGGCGGCGAGGAAGGCCTCGCAACCGCAGCCTCCGCCTCCGCCGCCGGCGGCCAAGGTAAAGGCCGCGAAGGTCGGGAAGGCACGACCAGGTCGTCCCCCAAAAACGGCAGCGGTGACGCTGACCGTTGCGCAGGGGGGCGACCTGACCCTCGCGGAGGCGATGCGGCTCGCCAGGGAGAATATCTCCCTGGAAGAGCTGGGCATCGCCTCCGTGAGGGCGAAGAGGGCCGTGACCGGGGGTCTCTTGCTGGAGATCCCCGGTGCAGAAGGCGGCGCGAAGGCGGATCGTCTCGCCCAGAGGCTCCGGGAGCAGCTGGGCGAGCGAGGTGTCCGGGTCGCCCGGCCCACGAAGCGCACGGAGATGCGCGTTTGTGGGCTGGACGACTCGGTCAGCGCACAGGATGTGTCCCGTGCCCTTGCGAGGGCGGGGGACTGTCCTGTGGAGGACCTGCGGATCGGAGAGATCCGCAGGTCGCCCTCCGGCCTCGGGTCGGTGTGGGCCCGGTGCCCCCTCTCCGCGGCCCGTAAGGTGCCGGAATCCGGGAGGGTGTTGGTGGGGTGGGTTTCGGCGCGAGTGGAAATCCTCGCGCCGCGCCCGCTCCAGTGTCACCGCTGCCTCGAATTGGGGCACGTGAGGCAGTGGTGCACATCGCCGGTGGACCGCAGCGGTCAGTGTTACCGCTGCGGTGCCAAAGAGCACCGTGCGAGCCAGTGCTCGGCGGCCCCCCACTGCCCGCTGTGTGCGGACATGGGGAGGCCAGCCGATCACAGGGTGGGGAGCAAGAAGTGCTCCCCCCCCTCCCGGAAGGAGAGGAAGAGGCCGGCTGCACCGGCTCCGGTGCCGAGGGCGGTGGCATCGTCCTCCATGGAGGTGGACGGTGCTACGGGGACGGACGGCCGGGAGGAGGCTGGCGCGGCCATTAATTAATGCCGCCCCGCCTCCTCCTCCAGGCCAACCTCAACCACTGCCGCGCGGCACAGGACTTGATGTCCCAAGTCCTCGCGGAGTGGGGGGTTGGCCTGGCGGTCGCCGCCGAGCCGTACCGCGTCCCTGATCACCCTCATTGGGTGGGCGACGCGGACGGCTTGGTGGCGACGGTATGGGGAGGGGGCGACGGGTCCCCACCGTTCTCCTTGTTGGAGCGCGGTCGGGGATTCGTCGCCGTGGACTGGGGGGGAGTCGCTGTGGTGGGGTGCTACATTTCGCCCCGTAGCGGTCACGCTGCGTTCGAGCTGTACTTGGCCGAGGTCGCGGCATGCGTGCAGCGCTACGCGGCCCGGCCGGTGCTGGTCCTGGGGGATTTTAATGCCAAGTCGGTGGCTTGGGGATCCCCCAGGACCTCCGTTCGCGGCGGGATCCTGGGCGATTGGGCGGCGGGGCTCGACCTCCGGGTATTGAACCGGGGGTCGGAGCACACATGCGTGCGGCGATATGGGGGGTCCATCGTGGATGTTGGATTCGCGACCCCCAACGCCGTGCGCATGGTGTCGGGTTGGCACGTGGTCGCGGGGGCAGAGACACTCTCCGATCACCGGTACATCCGGATGGAGGTCTCTGCCGCCGCGAGTGCATCCCGACACGGCCGCCTGCGTGGCACCCCACCACGCCGCTGGGCGCTTCGGCGCCTGGACAAGGACGCCCTGATGGCAGCTGCCCTCGCTGCAACTTGGCCGCAGGGAGCGGCCGAGTTGCCGAGCATAGAGGAGGAGGTCGCCCGGCTCGGAGCATTGGTCGCGGGTATTTGCGACGCGGCGATGCCTCGGGTCGGGCGGGCTTCTCCTCGCCGGGCGGTGTACTGGTGGTCGGACGCGATCGCGGAGTTGCGAGTCGCGACTGTCCGCGCCCGACGCCAGTACACCCGCGCGCGCCGTCGTCAACGTACAGGCGACAGCGTGGCGCGAGCGAGGGCAGCTGATGACCTGTATGGAGCATACCGCGTGGCGCGGGTTGCTCTGCAGGTCGCCATCAAACGGGCCAAGACCCGGGCATGGAAGGAGCTCCTCCAGACCCTTGATGACGATCTATGGGGGCGCCCATATAAGGTGGTGCTGAATAAGCTCCGCCCGTGGGCGCCCCCCGTCACCGAGGGTCTTGACCCTCGGCTGCTGGAGGACGTGGTCAATACACTCTTCCCAATTGGGGAGAGGGGACCGCGTCCTCCGGCGGCGGCGGCTGTCCCAGTGGAGTGGACGGCCGAGCTGGGGGTCACGCAGGAGGAGCTGGCAGCGGCCATCAGACGGCTCGGGGTTCGTAACACGGCCCCGGGTCCGGATGGTGTGCCGGGCCGGGTTTGGGTCTTGACCCAGGGCGTCCTTGGGGCCGACCTCAGGCGGTTGTTCGACCGCTGCCTGAGGGACGGGCGATTCCCCCCCAGTTGGAAGGTGGCGAGGATGGTCCTCCTCCGGAAGGAGGGTCGGCCCGCGGAGTCTCCCTCCGCATACCGGCCCATTTGTCTCCTCGACGAGGTGGGCAAGCTCTTCGAGCGGGTGATTGCTGCCCGCCTCGTCGAGCACCTGTCGCGGGGTGATCCCGGTCTGGCCGACTGCCAGTTCGGTTTCCGGGGGGGCCGATCGACTATCGACGCGATAGGTCGTGTGAGGGCCCTCTCGGGGGCGGCCGTCTCCCGGGGAGGGGTGGCATTGGCAGTATCCTTGGATATTGCCAATGCCTTTAACACCCTCCCCTGGGAAGAGATAAGGAGGGGACTCGAATATCATCGGGTCCCCCCTTGTCTCAGGGCGGTCGTCGGGGATTATCTCCGCGGCAGGTGGATCGAGTATCCGGGCCGGGATGGTGATATGCGGAGGGAGGTGTACTGCGGTGTTCCGCAGGGGTCGGTCCTCGGGCCACTCCTGTGGAACATCGCGTACGACTCGGTGTTGCGGGCCGGCCTCCCCGACGGCGTCAGCACGGTGTGTTATGCGGATGACACACTGGTGCTGGCCGTCGGGGCGCACTGGGGGATGGCCATGCGTCGCGCGGAGGAGGGGTCGCAACGCGTCGTCGACCGGATCAGGGGGATGGGGATGACGGTGGCGGTCCATAAGACCGAGGTGATTGCGTTTCATTCACCTCGGCAGGATCCGCCACCCCCTCTGATCCGGGTGGGTGGGGCTGACATCGAGGTGAAGCCCCAGATCAGGTATCTAGGGCTGATCCTCGATAGCCACTGGCGTTTCGAGGAGCATTTCCGCTGCCTGGTCCCCCGGTTGGAAAGGATGGTTGCGGCTCTGGGCCGGATCCTGCCCAACCTGGGGGGCCCGGCGGGCCGAGTTCGTCGCCTCTATGTGGCAATGGTCCAGTCGGTGGCCCTATACGGGGCCCCCGTCTGGGCGGACGACCTGGCTGCCTCCCGGCGCAGCATGACTATGCTGCGTCGGGTGCAGAGGCGCATGGCGCTCAGGGTCGTCCGCGGGTATCGGACCATGTCACATGAGGCGGCGACGGTTCTAGCGGGGATGCCGCCCATGGACCTGCTCGCGCGGTCGCACGCGGTGATGTACCGGCGCCGCGTCGACCGTCGCGCGGGGGTGGTGGCGGTCCCGGGCGGGCAGGAACCTGCTTGGGGCGATTTGAAGCGCCAGGCCCGGCAGTCCGTGTTGCTCGCGTGGCAGGAGCGGCTGGCTCTGCCAACCGCGGGGCACCGGACTGTCGGGGCGGTTCGGCCACTCCTGAAGGAGTGGCTGGACAGAGGCCATGGCAGCCTCACCTACCGGATGGCACAGGTATTTTCCGGGCATGGCAGCTTCGGAAGATACCTGTACCGGATAGGGAAGGAGCCGACGGCGCGTTGCTGCCACTGCGACGCTGAGCAGGACACGGCGGATCATACCCTGGAGGAATGCCCCGCGTGGGAGGGGGAGCGCCGTGTCCTGGTCGGCGTCGTCGGGCGGGATGTCTCGCTGCCGGGCGTGGTGCGCGCCATGCTCGGCAGCGAGGAGAAGTGGAGGGCCGTGGCCTCCTTCTGCGAGAACGTAATGTTGCAGAAGGAGGCCGCGGGGAGGGAGCGCGAGCTTCAGCGCGCCGCTGAAGCTCGCGCTCGTGCGGTGGCCCGAGGTCGTCACCCGGTCGCGAGGCGTCGCGGGCGGCCGCCTCGGCGTGGCGGATGACCTAGGCTGGGAGGGGGGTCCTGAGGGGACCCTCCTCCCGCCAGGCGGCGCCGGGTCGGACCGGTTGGGGGTAGGAGTGCCTCCCCTTACCGGTCCGACGCAAGGGGAGGCACCCTCGGCGGTCTGGTGCGGTCATGAACGCCCGGCCGCCGAGGGGTGGAAACGGGGTCGCGGGCGGTTGCGAGTTGGGGCTCGCAGCCGCCACTAAACGCGGCCCCGGGACGGATAGCGGCGGGATGGAGTGGCCCCGTCCCGCCGCTATGAGGCAGTGTGTCTACTGGGGGGACCGATTGTCCCCCCGGGGGATGGGCGCGAATGCGCGGGCACGGGGAGGATACCGGAAGAATGCTTCGAGCGATTCCCGGTATCCTCCCAAAGCGTGCCGAAGGGCCACCGTGGGGTTTTTAGTGGGTAGGACCCGCGCCTGTCGTTGTACGGGCGCGGGGAATCCCACACACCCCTCCCACCTCTCCGCAAGGAGGTGGGAGGGAGTCTTTCGAAGATTTTCCCCACGACAAAAAAAAAAAAAAAAAAAAAAAAAAGGTTCAGGCGCGTCTCCAGGATTCTATGATCGCTGGAGGTTCCGTCCTCGTACACTTTCCAGCCGTGTACGAGCGGTATAGCTTCCCAGGTCGCGAGAGTGACGTCGATGTTCGACGATCCTCGCGTATTCTCAAACGTGGTGGGATGTCCCGCCTCGTTTAGTACCAACAAGTTATGTCTGATGAGTAATTCCTCTAGTAGTTCCCCACGTTCGTCGGTGACTCTACTGTTCCATACATGTGACTTCGCGTTCGCGTCCGCGCCTATTATAATTCTATTCCCCCTTAGCCTTGTTAGTACTGTGTCGAGGTGGGCTAGCCCGAGTTCAATATTTTCCGACGGCGGAAAGTATTGACTCACTACGTACAGTTCCGTGCTACCGTCGAAGAGCTGAACACAGACGCAATGCGTTGTGCACAAGTCTGCGATTTTGAGCACGGAAAACTTTCTATTCCTCACGCATACGGCCGCGAGCGGCGGTTCGTCTGCGTGGTTGTGAAAAACTATCGTAGCGCCCGTCCCGAAACCTGGGATAACTCTCTTGAAACTATACGGTTCCTGCATAAGCAGGATATCCGCATTGGTTTCTTCCATTTGTTGCCTGACCTCATGTGGCACGACTTTTGATCGCTGCATGTTGAGCTGCAGGATCGTGAGACCTCGTCCGTCTGTAGAAGCGTTATTATACATAACTGGTTCTATCTACGGACCGCTGGACTGCCTTTTCGTATCCCGGGCACGTCGCGCTGGAAGCGGCGTGGTCTCCCTTCTTACCAGCCCGTTTGCAGTTCACGCAGACTGCGGGCTGGCTCCTCTTTGGACACGCCTTCGCGCTGTGTCCAATGTGTGCGCAGTGGCCGCACACATCCTCCTTCTGACGGCAGTGCTTGGCGATGTGGCCGAATCCCTGGCACTTGAAACACCTGCTTACGGCGAGGAAATCTCGCACTTTGCAGGCGTTCCAACCCAAGAAGACCTTGTGCGCCTCCAGCATCTTCGTCCTAAGCTTCGGGGAGACCTCGACCACCCAGTTGGTCTCTTCGCTGTCCTTCCTTCCTGTCCGGAAGCAGAAGGTCACCTCCTTCTCCTCCTCTTCTCCGAACACATTCGGATTCTGCCTCTTGAGGCACGCGACGATCTCCTTCTCGGTCATAACCCGCGGGACGTCGAAGATGGTCATCTTCGGCTTCCTCGTAACCGGCGTTTTGACCGTGAGCCCGGCCTGTTTGAGTTTTGCACTCTCCGTGAGTGCTTTGAGTCCCTCGGCGGTTGCGGTTTCTACGGCAATTCCGTTGCCGTGAATCTTCCGTACGGCCTTCACCTGTAGGCCCCTCTTCCTGGGGTTAACCAGGGTGAAGACAGCCTCTCTGGCTTCTTCGCTTGTCCGGATTTCCCCGTCCTTCTGATCGGGGAAGATCATCGCCACATTCCTTGGTGGTCCGAGCGCTCTCGGTACCATCTTCGGCGATGGTTTCGCTCCCATCTTAAGCTTCTCCGCATACGAGAGAGCTTTGGGTGCCTCCACCTTCTTTACGGCGCGCTCCAGGCACTTGGTTGCTTGGAGCGATTTTTCAACCGCTCCACTAAGCACCGCCTGGGATGACTCCGTCTGCGATCTCGCCTGCTGCAGTTTCCCTTCCAGGAAGCTGTTTTCCTCCGTGAGATCCTGGACCACCCCGCGCATCTCCTTGAAGAGACGCATGATGGCCATGGCCTGGTCCTTGTTGATCTTTTTAAGAGGATCCATGCAGTATGCGAGCATGCGATCCTCGATATCACTGGCCGTGGCTTTCATCTCGGCCACGGTCCTCTTACTCTTCTTATTCCCCTCCTGGGCGGGTTCTGTCGCCCTCTTCTTGTTCCCGTCGCTGCCGGTTTCTTTGACCGGCGTGACGCTGGCCTTCCTCTTTAGGGCAGGGAGTTGTCCTGTTCCCGCGGTCCTTGGTGTTGCTGGTGGTGCTGTTGCTGATGGTGCTGGTGCTGCTGTTGCTGGTACTGCCGCCACCTTCTTTTTCTTGCAGTCCAAGCGCTGCACTACGACCTTCGCCGGCGCGGTCGGCGCCATACTGAGGCAGGGACCGTCCCCCACTCCTCCTCCTTGCTCGGCTTCCGTCGGGTCCCGCTCAGGTGCGGTCGTTCGGTTAGCCGCTCTCGGGGCTCGCCCCCACTCCTCCTCGGCAGTCGGGCCCGGTCGGCTCAACTCGGGCGCGGTCGTTCCGTCGGCGGCGCGGTCGACCCAAGATGGCCGCGTCCGCTTCGCCAGGCACTGATCGCGCGTCACGCGCTCGACCCAAGATGGCGTCGCTGACGTCACTGGGCGTTGGCTACGTGCCACGCGGTCGGCTCAAAATGGCGGCGCTGACGTGGCCCGCTTGGAATTGAGGTTCGCGCACTTAAAACGTCCTTAAAATTCGAATCCTACTCCGACTTTGTAGGGACATTTTTTTTTTTTTTTTTTTTTCATTATTTCCCATACTATGCGGCTCGAGCGTCAGCTCATTACCGCGTTGATCTAATCATTTAATGTTCTCTTACTTAATATTCTTGGGAAATAACTTCTTTTTTATATCAGGTCACTTAGCCGTCTTTCGACGTTTCCGTCCCTGCCACGAGGAGGCGAACCTGTTTCTACTTTCTTTCTTAAGCATCAAATTTCAAAATTTTCTACTTTTTATGTTTAGCATTTAAATTTTAATCAAACTTATTCTTTCTCCTCTTCTCTTCTTTCTTCTTTCTTCTCTTCTTTCTTCTTTCTTCTCTTCTTTCTTCTTTCTTCTCTTCTTTCTTCTTTCTTCTGTATTTTCCTTTAATGCCATATTTTATTTTCAGGTTATAATTTTATCTTTTCATTTCAGGTTCCAGGAAGTAATATTCAACTAACCATCGTCACTAGAAAGGTAAGTTTTTCTTTTTTCAAACACTTTATTAATAAAGTCTGTAAATTGTTCAAAGTTTTGTTTAGTCGAAATCAAATTCTCTTTTCTTTCTCTATTTTCCATCAGGTACTGATAACGTAAATCCTCATATGCTTCGCATCGGAACAAAATGTGATCAACATCTTCCTCTGTACCGTTACAAGCCGGACAACTTGGCGATGCAGTGGAGCCACGTCTGCAGAGTGACATATTAATTGGTCCATATCCTGTAATAATATATACCACATATCTACCTGGTTTAAACCAGGTGTTTTTTATTGCAAAACCAACATCCTTAATAAAATTATACGTCTCCCTTCCTCTTGTATCACTAGACCATCTTTCTTGCCACTCACTATTTATCACTCTGCCAATTCGCTCTTTTTCTACTTCTATATCCAAATTTTCCACCATATCCTCATCAAAATAATAATCTTTCCAATTAACTCTCTTCTTTTTTCTAACTAAACTTAAAACGCCTTTTTCTATTATTTCCAGATCCAATGGTTTCAAACCGCAGACAACCTGCATTGCCGCCGTGGACACAGTCACACACGACCTCGACATTGCCAATAACATTACTCTCTGCGCAGCCATTAAGTGTCTTCTAACATGCGTTAACTGCACCTTATCATACCACACCGCCGAACAATACGTGCTTATCGGGAGAAAAACCGCTTTATATAAAATTGCCATTATGTTGGGTCTCAGCCCCCACTGCTCTCTTGCTAACCTTTTAATCGTCATAATAAAATTTGTTAATTTGTCTCGCATTTTCCGCGCATAGCCAATAAAGTTCATCTGTCTATCTATATCCATTCCCAGATATTTAATTTTTTCCAAAAACTGAATAGTTATACCATTAATTTTTAGGGTTGGCATCCTATTCTGGCTTAATTTGCCTTTCATTAGGAGCGCAGCCGACTTAGATGTTGAGACTTTAAGCTTATGCATGTTACACCAGTTGGTCAGCGTCTTTATCACTTTCTCTCCAGTTTCCTCAATGTCTCTTCTAGAATCACCTTTAATAATAAAAACGAGGTCATCTGCATATGCGACAACCTCGACTCTCGACATGTGATTTTCCTCTTCTAAATCATTCAATAAAGCATCAATGCACCAATTCCACGCTAGAGGACCAATTATCGATCCTTGGGGGCATCCTTTTTCCATTTTTCTCGACACTTCATCAAAATAAGATCTTACTATAGCCTTTCTTCCACTAAAATAACTGTCAATAGCCCTCAGCATGGAACTGCTGATCTCCGCCTGAATTAATCGCCTTTTAATCGATGGCCACCACAGGTTATCGAAGGCCCCTTCAATGTCAATGAATAATGCAACCACCAATTTTCTTCGTGCAGTACTCACCGCCTTCTTAAACTTTAAAATTGCATCTTCCGTAGACTTTGTTTTCCTAAATCCAAATTGGCAATCATTTGCCAAATCCTTTTCTCGGTACTGTTTTTCAATTCGTTCAACAATTATACGCTCATAAATCTTACCCATAACAGGTAATAGCGCAATAGGCCTATAGGAATTTAATAATCTTTTATCTTTAGTTTTGCTTTTTAAAATAATTTTCAATTCAGCTGTTTTCCAACTCCTTGGAAAAACCCCTTTCCTAAAACAATTATTGAAAAGCTTATAAAACATCTCTTTATTTACGTTCCAGGCTTCTTTAATAATCTCCGCTTTAAAGCCATCCATTCCTGGAGCTTTCTTATTTTTCATTCTCTTAATAGCCTCTCCAATTTCAACTAATGATATATCACTTTCCATATTCTGATTCCTATAAACTCTATTCGCTCTTCTCAAATTCTTGTGCACAATTGTTTCAGCCTGTCTTTCATCCCTAGGGACGCACTTATCGACCAAAGCTGTCATAGTCGTTCTCCAATCCATTGTGGTCTCTCCATTAGGAAGAATCAACGAACACACTGTCATTTTCTTTTTAATTTTGTCTCTCACTATCTTATACACTATCCCCCATGGATCTTTATTACCTTCAGTTGTCACAAAATTTTGCCAGGAATCCTTCTTCTTTCTTTTAATTTCCGAAACGTATCTATTTCTACTTCTTCTATATATCTCTCTATATTCTTGCTCAAGGTCTACCAATCCAAGCCTTCGAGCCCTTACATATTGTCTTTTATGCCTGTTCGTTTCTCTCCTAATGTCTCTCAACTCATCATCCCACCAGGGTTGTGTACGACTTCCAACTTTCCTTCGCGGGATAGCATTACTGCAAATCTCCTCTAAAGTACGGTTGAAAGTCCTTACGGCCATATCAGGTAATTGGTAACTCAGATCATCCAGGACTACATGATCAAATCTTTCAGCTACTTGGTCTCTAAACTTATCCCAATCAGCCTTTCGAATATTAAAGCCTTCAGTAATATTGTAACTTGCACGATACTCAGTACCAGTTACTATATTAAAAACTATAATATTGTGGTCGCTCGTCGAGCAGATGGTAAGTACCTTCCAATTCTCTTGCTTCCTTAACATATTCTCCGAGACCAGGGTAACATCAACGTTGGATTCGCCATGTACACTAAGGTAAGTAGGTGGATTATTCGGTTTGTTTAACACATGCATCCTGTTCGCGAACAGAAACTCCACCATAAGTCTGCCGCGCTCATCAGTCCCACCAGAATGCCATAGATTAGATTTTGCATTTGCGTCCATTGTAACAATTATTCTCTCTCCATTCAATTTATTTAATAGCCTCTCCACACTATCGAGAAATCTCCCGATAGGGTGTAGGCCTTGGCAATAAACATTGATAAAACAAAAACGTTCTCGCCCAGAACACACCTGAAAAGCCATAACATGCTGTGACTCTTCATACGTAATTTGAAAAACTTCCATCTTTGACTCGTCGACGACTGCTGCCACCCATGGATTTTGTACCGCTGGTTGTAATAGCCTTAAGCCAGGGGACGTATACCCCCTAGCCATTCCTCTGTAAGTATACGGCTCTTGTATACACAATATATCAATTTTTTCCTCTTTCATTATCAATTCTAAATTAGCAGCAACAGCCATCGCTCTCTGTGCGTTTATTTGAGCGATTTTTAGGACCATTCGATTTTGTTATAATATATCTCCAGGTTTCTCACGTATTCTGGACAATCTTTACTTCTAACCGAATGGCAAACTTCCTTTCTTCTTAACTTGGTACAATTTACACACCGCGGTGTATCCTTCATACTACAATCACTCTTAAGGTGATCTTTACTCCCACACGTTTCACATAATTGCTCCTGTACATTACATACTTTCGCAATGTGGCCATACGCATGGCATTTAAAACAACGAGTTATGTTAATATATTCTTTAATGTTGTATGTCCTCCACATCATAAAAACTCTATTTTTATTTATTATGTTTTTATAGAATCTTCCAGGTAGTTGAACTACCCAGTTGACCCTATTCTCTTTCGCCTTAAATTGGTATCTAAAAGACACTTTCTCTTCTAGTTCTTCCAAATCCTTTCCATAACAATCAAAATTCTTTGTTATAAATTCCTCTTTTAGTTCATCAACCTTATACTCTTTCTCAACATCATAAATGATTATTGAGGGCAAGATCTTTTTAGGTTTCTCCAGTTTCAATCCAATTTCTTCCAATTTGGTGCTTTTTATTAACTCCAAATCCTTCTTATCCTTAATCTCCATCACTAAACCCTTCCTTCGCATCTGCCGAACCGACTTTACCTTCAACTGCTTCCTTACATCCTTCAATTTATTTGTCAATTGTGTCTTTAATTCCTCATTACTCCTACTATCTTCTTCTTTTTCAGGTTTAATTAATATTACTTCATAGGTTTCTTTATTAATACTTCTTTTTTCTTTTTCAGGTACCAGTTGTCGCTGAGCTCGTGGACCACCAGCTACTTGGGCGTAGCTCATCACCACAGGAGGAACCCCAGGAGAGGCACTGACGTGAGTAGCTTTAAGTCTTTCGTTTTCTAATATCTGTTCCTGTAATTTCGTTTCCATTACAAGCCACTTTTCCAATACAACTTTAATCGCTTGTCTGCTAAATTTGTTACTTTCTTCAAACAGAAAAGCTTCCAAACTTATTCTTTCTTTTCTTACTTCTTCTAACGTGCAGGCACCTGCACCTCCTACATTTCTCTCTCTTTCGCTTACTATTCTAGGACTTTTCGGGCTTAGCGTCACGTCCAAATCTTCATCTCCAAACAACTTCTTTCTCTTCATGCGGGGAGTAGACGGGGTTATCCTCCCATGGGAGGGCCCTGCCGTCTCCTCGCTAATCGACGAAAAGGAACTAGTCCTACTACGTCCTCCTCTTACTTCTCCTACCTCCATCTCTTCCACCTCTCCTGCCTCCTCCTTCTTCTTCATGCATTTTGGTTTTGGTTTTTTATAAGAATCCATATTTGGTCCCACGAGTAGGTCGGAAAATATGTCACCCCAGGCAGAGCCGCCGTACCTGGGGAAGCCTAGTACTACCGAGGGGTCGGCAGGTACCTCGGAGTTGGTCGCTCGGGATTGGGCTCACTCCCCCAACCATGCATCCCATCGCCGCGCACCATAGCTTAGGATTCGAGGGTAATTTATAGAGTTACCATCCTCACGGCCCAGGCGGTTAAGCCAAGGCCCCCGGCCCGACCTGCCGTCGCGTACCATTCACAAAACCAAAAGAGGAATTGTGAATGGGTCGTTGCAACGACCAACAGGGGGTTACGGTGTGTGTATGACTCAGGTACCCCGGGTTCGTTAAGCCCGTACTGCAGCTGAATGGCTGACAGCCCCTGGGGGAGACTTTGTAGGGACAGAATAGCCGTGGGTTTCCCGTGCGTTTCCTGCCAGAAGGCCCTACACGCACGGCCCCCACGGGCGCGGGATTGGGATACGCCCAATCAGCGCGTCCCCGTCTGGACGAGGACTACCAGTATGTCGGCGGGATGTAGGTCCCGACGACAAGTCACTGGTGGGGCCGAGCGCCTTTCCTCGCTCTACCGACATAGCAGGTCGGTGCCCGAGCTGTATCCGCAGCTCCCCCGTCGAAGGCCAAGAATGGGCCCTCTAGCCAGCATGTAGCTATCAACCACTGCCCCCGCGATGGTCCTTCCCACGACCGGGCCCGAGGCACTCCTCGGTGGGCCCCCGGTCCCCGCGGTACCAGTCTAGATCACTGGTCGGATCTGCGTGGCATGCCACTACCGATTGGTGGCCCTACAACCACCGGCATCGGTCGGCCCGCGCCTCGGGTACGTGGAGACGCTACCCTCCAAAGGGTCCCACAGGAATCAACCACTAGGGTCTTTGACCTGCAGGACCCCCCCTGCGACCACAGGACACCCCACACACAATCACACATTTCTTCTCATTCGCACTCTTCTAGCAAACACATCCACCGCAAACTTACAGAATCTTTCGTACGTTTCCTTGCATTCCAATACACCACTCACATCCACATACCCATCCTCTCTCCTAACCGACACACCACACTCAACTGGGCACCTCACATCAGCATACAACGGACATTCAACCAACACATGCTTCCAATCCTCACACTCAGCACCACACAAACACTCCTTACTTACACTCAACCCACGGTCATACAAAAATGCATTCATACTGCCATGCCCAGTCAACAAGTAACACACATACAGCCCTGGCTCAAAACTCACATTCATCCCCGAAAACCTAACACTCGGCATAAATTCATACGTCACTCTTCCATTCCGACTCTCGTCCCATCTTCTCTGCCAGTGTTCATATGCTCTCACATTCATAAACTTCTTGCACTCCTCCAGCGACATACCCTCCACCTCGGTATCATCCACAAAATCCCTCACACTCAACCTCACACCCCTAGCTATCTTAAACGATGCACTCCTCACCCTACACTCGAGGTCCCATGGCAATGCCCCCATGAGCACTTGCATGGCCTCCGTCGACACTGTCCTACACACATTCAAACACGCATACATAACCAGCCGCTGACATCTATTCAACAAATCCCTTGCATACCGAAACTCCATCACATCACCCCATACACTGGCACCATACATAACACACGACACAAACAAACCCTTATATATCAATCGCATAGCACGCTTTCTCATACCCCATTCACGCCTAAGCACACGCCTCATCTGCCCTACCACATTCGTAACTTTCACTCTCAAATACTCTAAATGCACTTTAAAGTGCATTCTCTCACTCATCCACACACCCAAATACTTAACACTCTCCACATACGCAATCAATCCACCACCCACACGGACATTCGGACGTCTGGTAGCAGCCAGACTCCCTTTCAACAACATCAAAACAGTCTTACTCTCAGACACACCCACACCAACACGCTGCCCCCAATCACTCACAATCGTCATCCACTCCGTTCCCTTTCGCTCTAGCTCCACCCGATTCCGCCCTTCCACCAACAAAACCAAATCATCCGCATACGCCACACACTTACATCCAGCCTCGGTCAGCCGCCACAGGAGTTCATCCATCATCAGGTTCCATATAAATGGACCACAGATGGAACCCTGCGGACAGCCCCGCCGCACCTCCTTCCACACTACATCATTCGCACCCACCATACACACCATCCTCTCCCTAAAATAACTCTCCCATAACCCGATCTCCTCGCATCCCACATCCCTTAACTTCCCAATCACCCTCCCCCATTCAAGATTATCAAACGCACCCTTGAAATCGACAAACACTCCAAGCACATACTTCCTCTCACTATCTCTCACATACTCCTTCACACACAACCAGGCACTCTCCGTCGACCTGCCCCTCACAAACCCATGCTGCGCCGGGCTCATCCTGTCACCCACCTTCCGCTCAAGCCTCCTCACCATCATCTTCTCTAGCACTTTTCCAAACACCGACAGCAGACATATCGGCCTGTAGGACCCAGGATCCGACCGCACTTTCTCCGGCGACTTCAACAACACAATCATTCTCGCTTTCTTCCACTCAACCGGAAAATACCCCCCGGCCAAGCACAAATCATACACTCTCTTCAACCACTCCGGAATCACCCTCCACACAACACGCAACATTTCCACACTGATCCCATCCAACCCCGGCGCCTTACGCAACTTCAAAGCTCTCACACACTCATCCACTTCATTCCATTCAAAACCCATCCCACCGAGGTCCCCATACAGCCTCCGTCCTTCATCCATACCTATGTTGGCAGCAGGGAAAAACCTGTCCATCAACATATCCACACTCTCCCTCCACGTACTCGACACCACACCATCCACTTTCATCGCACTCAATCTATCCCTCGCATACTTCCCACGACAAATTTTGTACACAGGACCCCACGGATCAAGGTTGGAAGATTCACTCACAAACTCTCTCCAATTCCGTTCTTTCGCTCTCCACATCTCACCCTTGTACTCCGACAGCAACCTCCTATACTCCATCCTCCTTTCATCAACATTCACACCCCGTCTCCTAGCCTTCTGAAGCCTACGTCTGCCCTTCCTCACTTCCCTCTTCAGCCTCTCCAAAGCCTCCGTCCACCACACAATCTTCCCCACATTCACGCGCTTAACCTCCTTAAACCTTCTCCTGTTGGCCTCCCGTATCCACGACATCATTATCTCCAACATCCTATCCACACCCATTCCATCCATGTCCCCTCCATACGACCGCAAGCCCTCCCTCAAATCATCCATATACCCCTCCCAGTCAGCATTCCTAGTGGACCATCTGGTCCCCACATCCACTTCATCCCTACCCACCTGACCACTCGTCATCACAACCAAAATCACATTATGATCACTCACTCCCCAATCATGCTTAACACTCCATTCAAACCTGCACCCCACACACACATCATTCACAATCGTCACATCTATATCACTCTCACCCCTCATACCCGAAAACGTATAATATTCACTCGGCTCATTCAACACAGACATCCCATTCGCCAAGATCCATTCCTCTAACACCTCCCCACGCATCTCACTCACCCGTGACCGGCCACCGCCCTTGCTAAACCACAAGGGCGAAACAGCGTTCGCATCCATCCCAACTAACACACACCTGCCCCTCGCAAAATTCCGCACCCCATCCATATAAGCCAAATACGGCTCGATGTCCTGCCCATACTGGCAGTACATCGACACAACATACATCTCCCCAAAATCCCCTTTCAACCAAACACAGACACCCCACTCATTCGTACACTCTCTCACACACATAACCTCCAACCGCGCATCATTCACAACTATAGCAGCTCTAACCACTCCACCCTCACACACATACACATCCATACCAAGCGGCAATCCTCTCACCCTCCCATCCATAAAATACGGTTCCTGCAATAGTGCAACACTCACACCACGCTCACTTACAACCTTACCCAAATCACACATTACCGCATACGCTCTCTGACAATTACACTGCACTATATTAAGTCCCGTATTAGCCATTGCTAATTCTCTGTCTCTCTCTATCTAACATTCTCAAATACTCCGGGCACTCCTCAGACACAACCGCGTGATCACACCTCATACCCCTAATCTTGCAGTTACGACACACCACATCCTTCTTACAACTACCTCTCAAATGTCCAGTCTCACCACACCGCTGACACAATCTCTCAGTCACACTACACTCACGCATCATGTGCCCAAAAGCATAACACTTATGACATCTCAGCACACTCAAGAACTCTCTCACCTTACACGCATGCCATTTCACATACACACGTCCCTCCTTACACAGTACATCCCTCACCTTCCCACTCACCTCCATAATCACATTCCCAACACTCACATTCTTCCTATTCACCCTACTCAATATTCTCACCCGCTCCCTAAATTCACTCTCACTAACACTACCCTTAATATTCTTCTCATACATTTCATTCATGAACTCCTGACTCGCCATCTCATTCGGCACATCATACACAATCACCTTAGGACCTATCTTCCTAGGCAATTCCACTTTCAAACCAATTTCATCAAACTTCTTACATTCACGCACCGACTTCAAATCACTCTCACTCGCCGTCTCAATCGCTATACCACCCGCTCTGATCTTCCTCACCGCTTTCACACGCACATTCAACACACCACTCACCTCACGCATCACTTTCTCCTTCACCTGCTCACTCGTCGCTTTCACCGTCGCATCCTTAGGCCTAACGACCACCGCATACGACTTCGCATTCGACCGCACACCCTCCGATTTACCCACACCAGACATACCAGGCACACCCCTCACCACACTAGTACCAGCCACACTCGCATAACTCCCACCACCCTTCCCACTCATTCCACTCATCCCCATACTCATAAGCCTCTCGCACTCATCCAATCTTCCTTGCAGCCTCTCATTCTTATTCATCAGCCTAATCAATTGCTCCTCATACTCACTCACAGCACTCAAAATAACCTGACTCGCAGCCTTTGACACTCTATTAGAGTCAACAAACACAAACGCACGCAACCTCAACCCAATCATTCTCATCCTCGCCACGTCATCATCCACATCCTCACCCACACTTTCCACTCCGCCTTCCCTAACATCCCTCATATCCTTCCTCCGCTTCCCCAACACCGGACTCCTCTCCCCACTACACACTGAAGAGGCCCTGGACCTAGCATAACCAGACCCAGATGCCCCCATCCCCACATCCACACACTCCTCCATCCGACTCTCCTTCTCGTCATTCCCCCCCTTATCCCCAGAAGAACAATTATCCATATAGTTCCCACGAGCAGGGACGAACTAAAAGTCACTTCCCGGGTGACGCCCTTTCCGAGAAGAAGGCTCGATACTCAGGAGATCGCCAGGTGTCCTGAGGTGACCGCTAGGGATTGAAGCTACCCCTCCAATCATGCATCCCATCACCGCGCATCATAGCTTGAGATTCGGGGGTAATTTACAGAGTTACCATCCTCACGGCCCAGGCGGTTAAGCCAAGACCCCCGGCCCGACCTGCCATCGCGTACCATTCGCAAAACCTAAAAGGAATTGCGAACGGGTCGTCGCGACGACCAACAGGGGGTTACGGTGTGTGTATGACTCAGGTACCCCGGGTTCGTTAAGCCCGTACTGCAGCTGAATGGCTGACAGCCCCTGGGGGGCCTTTGTAGGGACAGTGGGAATCCCCTATACTATCACGGGTGTGTATTCTCCTACTAGTTTGATGGTTGCTGTTGCATAAACCACCGACTGTTTGGCCCGCCGTTTAACCGCGCAGTTTAAAATTGCAACACAATGTTGGTGTCGCTCCGGATCGAAAAAATGGAAAAACGACATACTTTACGCATAGGGGCGGCTGATCTTAACATATTTTGTCAATGTCATCTTCCCAGTGACCCTGGGAAGGAGTTTGCCGTTGCACGTTTTTCTATTAAAAAGTTATTAGTGTACAAAAATTTTCGTGAAGCAAAAAACAAGAATATGAAAGTACGTTCCATGAGCATTACGGTGAATAAAACAGAAATTAAAAATTCCCGAGGAGTTGAACAGCATCATATTGAATTCGTTTTGCTGACTGGGGTCTGCGCCCCCCAGACCCCCGCTACACTAGCCCAGACCTAATCCATTTTGTAATAGCGGTATCATATTAAATTGAACAGCATCGTACTAAATTCGTTTTGCTGAATGGGGGGCTGCGCCCCCCAAAACCCCGCTACACTAGCCCAGACCTAACCCACTTTGTAATAATGGTATCATATTACATTGAACAGCATCGTACTAAATTCGTTTTGCTGAATGGGGGGCTGCGCCCCCCAAACCCCCGCTACACTAGCCCAGACCTAACCCATTTTGTAATAGCGGTATCAAATTAAATTGAACAGCATCATATTGAATTCGTTTTGCTGACTGGGGTCTGCGCACCCCCAGACCCCCGCAACACTAGCCCGGACCTAACCCATTTTGTAATAGCGGTATCATATTAAATTGAACAGCATCGTACTAAATTCGTTTTGCTGACTGGGGTCTGCGCGCCCCAGACCCCCGCTACACTGGCCCAGACCTAGCCCATTTTGTAATGACTGTATTGGAACTGCGTTAGGGCTAGTTTAGAATCGGTTAGGTGAAGTAATGCGGAGAGCAGTTTCGCCTGCATCCCGGGATGCTTGTTGGCATGAGTGGTGTCTGAATGAGTAAAGACGGATGAGACACTTGTGGGGTATGGTGAGTCAGATTCTCACACTACCCATATATTCTTCTGAGGCATGGGTGCCTATCCAAGGATCTCCTTCGGTATCTAAAACAGAAATAAAAAAAAAAAAAAAAAAAAAAAAAAATGAATATGGACTGTGTTAGGACTGAATTGGATAAGGTCTGGGTTACGTCTCGGTTAGGTCTGAGTTAGGACTGGTTTAAGACTGGGTTAGGACTGGGTTAGGACTGAGTTAGGACTGGGTTAGGTCTGGGTTAGGTCTGGGTTAGGTCTGGGTTAGGACTGGGTTAGGACTGGGTTAGGTCTGGGTTAGGTCTGGGTTAGGACTGGGTTAGGACTGGGTTAGGACTGGGTTAGGTCTGGGTTAGGTCTGGGTTAGGTGGGGCAGGCGGCGACGCCGACCGTAAGACCCTCCACCGCTCCCCGTGGCAGGGGGAGCGCGAAGGGGTCGGTGATGGTGTTTGTGGTGCGAGGTGAGGGACTTTATCCCCTCATTCCCCCTCGCACCCAGCCTATCACCGGACCGAGGGCCCGTGGTAGGGGCCCCGTCTAGCGGGGGCGGCAGTGTTAGCCGGCCCCGCAGCCGTGGTCGCGATCGGGTGGGGGCCCGGTCGCGGCTAGTAGCAACGGCGCGAGTGGGGGCGACGTCGCGTGTGACCGCGCGGCGTCGCCGGGGGGCAATCAGTTTAGTTTGCCCCCCATTGGGGGAGGAGGATCGCTTCTCCTCCCCCGGGAAGGGCCCGTAGTAGGGTGTTGCGCCAACGGGGAGAGTCACGGTAGTATCGCTAGTTTGGTTCCCGTGACTCTCCCCAGATAAAGGGCGCAGGCGGTCACCGTGGTGTTTTAGCCGGTAAGAGTCCGGCACTACCCCGGCCTCCCCCCCAGGGAGCCGGGGTGTCCATGAGGATTTCACCACGTTAAAAAAAAAAAAAAAAAAAAAAAAAAAAGAAAGGTCTGGGTTAGGTCTGGGTTAGGACTGGGTTAGGTCTGGGGTATTTCTGGGTTAGGACTGGGTTAGGACTGGGTTAGGTCTGGGTTAGGTCTGGGGTATTTCTGGGTTAGGTCTGGGTTAGAACTGGGTTAGGACTGGGTTAGGTCTGGGTTAGGACTGGGTTAGGTCTGGGTTAGGACTGGGTTAGGTCTGGGTTAGGACTGGGTTAGGACTGGGTTAGGTCTGGGTTAGGACTGGGTTAGGACTGGGTTAGGTCTGGGTTAGGTCTGGGTTAGGACTGGGTTAGGTCTGGGTTAGGACTGGGTTAGGACTGGGTTAGGTCTGGCGTATTTCTGGGTTAGGTCTGGGTTAGGACTGGGTTAGGTCTGGGTTAAGTCTGGGTTAGGTCTGGGTTAGGACTGGGTTAGGACTGGGTTAGGACTGGGTTAGGTCTGGGTTAGGTCTGGGTTAGGACTGGGCTAGGACTGGGTTAGGACTGGGTTAGGACTGGGTTAGGTCTGGGTTAGGTCTGGGTTATGTCTGGGTTAGGTCTGGGTTAGGACTGGGTTAGGTCTGGGTTAGGACTGGGTTAGGACTCCCTCAGGGGCTGTGTCCGGCCAGGTGTCCGTCGCAGTACGGGGCGTAGCGACCCCGAGGTACCTGATGCTAATCACACCGTAAGCCTCCTGTTGGTCGTCGCAACGACCCATTCACAACTCCAGTTTTGGTTTTGTGAATGGTACGTGACGACAGGAGGACCGGGGGCCTTGGCTTAACCGCCTGGGCTGCGAGGATGGTAACTCTATAAATTACCCTCTAATCCTAAGTTATGGTGCGCGGCGATGGGATGCATGGTTGGGAGAGAAGGCCCAATCCCTAGCGACCACCTCCGGGGGCACCTGCCGAACCCCCGGAGTATTAGGCTTCCCCAGGCATGGCGGCTCTGCCTGGGGTGACCTCCATTCCGACCTCACTCGTGGGAACAGATATGGAGAAAAATCAAGCACAAACTACCTGGACTGGAAATATTGGTAACGGACTGGCACTCGTATTGGCTAACGACAATGGGACGGATGGACCACTTCCTGGTGGGGTTAAACCTACGGTAAGGAGTGTGGAGGAAATGCACTTCCTTGGGGCAAACACCAGCCCAGTGGTCAGCCTGGAGCGGCTGAATGCCACGGAGTGGAGCAAATGCGTCCCAGGGCAGCATGCGACCAGCGAGGGGTCACCTCCCTGCAAGAGGCATGTTGCCGAGGGCACGCAGTCCTCGGTGGGCGATACAGCCCAGACAGGAGAGGAGGGTACGTCGTACGTCGAGGAGACTAACAGCGTTCTCGACGACGACTCCCAGGACAACGACGAGTGGGCGCCGCCAAATCCTCGCGACGCTGATGAGGTGGAGACCGCCGACTCAAGTGATGAGTATGGTTTGGCCTATGAACCCGGGAAGAGGAAGAGGAAGGGCCCTGGGGCAGGAAGACCCAGGGGCATCTTCGTGGACCCACGAAAATTGGGCCCCGGCATGAAGGACCTGCCGAAGCAGGCGGACCTCCGCAATATAGCGGAGGTCATGAAGACAGACGAGCTCCTGGGCCGGCTCAAGGAGCATTTGGAGTCCGTCGTCCGTGTGGCAGACACTGCTAGCCACCTTAAGACGACGGACATCCGCGGCCTACGTTTGGCTGCACGGGTGGCGTTGGTCAGCGCCGAAGAGCTGCACGGCAGAGCTGACCGCGCCGAAAACCCGAACAGGCCGGCCCGGGAGGTGGTCATTCGCCAAGGCGAATGGGAGAAGAGGGCCAAGGCCCTCGAGAAGAGACTGGAGGTGGCCGACTCGACTGCCACCACCCTGTCCGAAACCGTCAGGGTTAAGGACAGGGAGCTGGAGCACCTCAGGCGGGAAGTCGGCCGCCTGAGGTATAAGCAGGAACAGCGGAGGCTGCTTGGAGAGGGGGAGGAGTTGGCAGGTGAGATGCCACCGGACCACGAATTGCCGTGTGTCCCTCGACCCCGGCGGAAGGATCTCCTTCCGTCGACTTTCTCCGAGGGGAACACCGGCATAGAGGTCGAGACGGCGGTCCCTGGACCGTCGTCTGCAACGCGGTCCGCCCCGATTGAGGAGGAGAGTCCCGCGTCCGGAAACCCTTTGATGGTCATGATGACCGAAATCGTCAAAAGGGTTTTCGAGATGGCGGGGCATATATCGGCTGTCGAAAGCCGATTCGACGCCCGTTTTGAGGCGGTCTGGCGGGCAGTGTCCCGTCCGCCATTGGGGAAACCCCCGGTGCCACTGCCTCCATCTGTGAGGGCGGCACCGTCACCGCCAAGCTCCTCAACAGGCTCTAAGACGGCGGCGGTGGACGCACCTAAGGGGAAAGTGAAAGGGGACGCGGTGGCAAAGCCTGGAGGCACGTCGGCCCCTGTAAAAGCGCCAGCGGTACCCCCGAAGACATCTTCGGGGAAGAAAGGAGTTGGCAAGGCCCATGGTGGCAGGCCAACGGCTGGAGGGGCGAAGGCTGCGCCAAGCCTCCCTCAACCGCCTCCCAAGGCCGATGGCGGAAAGTCTGCCCGGCCCCCCAAGGATGCCGCGCCAAAGTCCGCCCCTGCCCCCGCCAACGATGAGCAGGGCACCTGGGCCGCGGTGGTGCGGCGGGGTAAGAAGAAGGGCGTGGATAAGGTTGCGGTGCCCGCTGCACCCTCATCCAGGGGCGGAAAATCCTCTGCAACAGGTCAGCCAGTCGCGAATGCCGCGGCTGGTATTAAGAAGAAGATGGGTGCCCAGCCGGTGGCGGTCAAGTTACCGAGGCTGCCGAGAAATGCAGCAGTCTCGGTGACCGCTGCCACTGGGCGCGAGAAGGATCTGGGCCCCCTCCTCACCAGGGTGATGCCCGGGATATGTAAAGATCTCGGGATCACCGGGATGAGGCCCACAAGGGCGGTCACCGGGGCGCTTTTATTAGCGATCCCCGGTGAGAACGGGAAGGAAAAGGCGACCGCCCTGAGGGCGCGTCTTGAGGGGGCCCTCGAGGTGGAAGGTGTACGGGTGGCTTGCCCCCAAAAACAGGCCGAGATGCGTATTTCCGGCCTGTCGGAGGCAGCCACCCAGCAGGCAGTTAGGGAGGCCCTTGCCACCGCCGGGGGTTGCAGCGCTGCGGAGGTCAACGTTGGTGACCTCCGCCGGGACAGCTCTGGCATGTTCACTGCCTGGGCCCGCTGTCCCCTTCGCGCCGCAACCAAACTCGCGAAGTCCGACCGATTAATGGTCGGCTTCTTCGAGGCCCGGCTGGCGGTGCTCGCCGCGAGGCCGCTGCAGTGCCACCGCTGCCTGGAGTTCGGACATGTCCGGCAGCGGTGCACCAGCACCGTTGATCGCAGCGGCCTCTGCTACCACTGCGGAGGGGCCTCCCACACAGCACGGGCGTGCACGGCCGCCCCTAAATGCCCCCTTTGTGTGGGCTTGGGGCGGCCAGCGGATCATCGCATGGGTGGGGCGGCGTGCCGTCCCACCAAGCGGAAGGGGAAGAAGGGGAAGGGTGCGGTTGTGCCCCCATCAGCGGTGCCGGCTGGTGTTGAGCCGGCGCCGCTGCCCGTCGCAATGGAGGTCCAAGGGGAGGCTAGTCCCCAGCCGTCCCCAGCTGTGGTGTCGGGTGCTATACCCGCCCCAGCCTCTGTTGTGACGGGAGATGAGGTGGTGGCGTGTGCAGCCACACCGCAGCCAGTCACGGAAATGATGGAGGTGGATGTGGCGCTTATCGACTCAGCGCCCTCCACCTCCACGAAATCGGAAGATGTGTTGTCTGGTGGGGGAGCTGCAGTGCCCCCACCGCAAGCGGCAACTCAGTCGCCGTGCGGGTCAGAGCCCCTTAGTCGGGGGGTGATGGCCTCGTACGGCGGCAAAGATCCGGGGCGCGCAGGGGCGCCCCTAAATGCTGGAAGGGGAGGCCTGGAGGAGGCCGCGGGTGAGACCCGATAATGTCTCAACGCCTCCTCCAGGTCAATTTGAACCACTGCCGGGGGGCCCAGGATCTTATGCTTAAAACCCTCCGGCAGTGGAACATTGGGATGGCGGTGATCGCCGAGCCCTATCGTGTCCCCAAACACCCAGCTTGGGTGGGGGACCTTAACGGGGTCTCGGCGATCACCTGGCAGTACGGACGAGGCACGTTGCCGTGCTCCGTAGTGGGGAGGGGCCACGGTTTTGTGGCAGTGAAGTGGGGGGAACTCGTGGTTGCCGGGTGTTACGCGTCGCCCGCTATGGGCCTCAGCGAATTTGAGGCGTACCTCGACGAGGTGGGGAGATGCATCTCCCCACATCTCGCCAGTGGGGTACTCGTCCTGGGCGATTTTAATGCCCACGCTGCAGCATGGGGCTGCCCCAGGACGACCGTGAAGGGCGACGCAATGCTCGTATGGGCGGCGGGTCACGGCCTCGTAGTGTTGAATGAGGGGGCCGTGAGCACGTGCGTGCAGTAGCGGTGGGCGCTCTGGGGGCCGGGCTGATAAGCGTCTTTGACGCGTGCCTGCGGACCGGTCAGTTCCCCCCGATATGGAAGGTGGCGAGGTTGGTCCTCCTTCACAAGCCAGGGAAACCCGCGGATTCTCCATCCGCGTTCCGACCCATTTGTCTCTTAGACGAGGCTGTAAAGCTCCTCGAGCGGGTCATTGTGTCCCGTCTCGAGGGGCATCTGTCCCGCGTCGGCCCCGATCTGGCCGACCGACAGTTCGGCTTTCGCCGGGGCCGTTCCACGGTCGACGCCATAGCGACAGTGCGGACCCTGGCGGAATCGGCAATCTCCCGGGGGGGTGTGGCGTTGGCAGTATCACTTGACATAGCCAACGCCTTTAACACCGTCTCCTGGGGGGCGATAGGTCGGGCACTCCAGTACCACCGGGTGCCCGCCTATCTATGCCGACTGATCGGGGATTATCTGCGGGGCAGGGTTGTCCAATATCCGGGTCGGAACGGGATGGAGCAGAGAGCGGTGCACCGCGGGGTTCCACAGGGGTCGGTCCTCGGGCCGCTCCTGTGGAACTTGGCGTATGACGCGGTGCTGCGGGCTGACCTCCCCGTCGGCGTGTCGTTGGTTTGTTATGCCGACGACACCCTGGTGATAGCCGGCGGGGATACGTGGAGGAGGGCCGTGGCCCTCGCGGAGGAAGGGACGGCACGAGTCGTCGCCGAGGTAGAGCGTCTGGGGTTGCGCGTCGCACCCCAAAAGACCGAGGCCATCTGGCTGTGTAACGTCAGTGGTCGAGGGGTGCCGCGCCAGGCGTCTCTACGGGTGGGTGGAGCCCAAGTCGGGGTGGGGCGCCGGATGAAGTATCTGGGCCTCACCCTCGACAGCTACTGGCGCTTCGGGCATCATTTGGAAGGGTTGGGTCCCCGTATTGAAAGGGCAGCGGCTGCGTTAGCTCGCATAATGCCTAATCTCGGGGGGCCCAACATGGCGGCACGGCGGCTGTATTTAGGAGTCGTCCGGTCCATGGCGCTTTATGGCGCGCCAATATGGGCCGGCGGTCTGATGGCCAATCGGCGGGGTGCATTTGTACTCCGTCGGTTACAGAGGTTGGTCGCCATCAGAGTCGTGCGGGGATATCGCACGATCTCCTACACTGCCGCCACCTTGCTGGCGGGTTCCGCACCGTTTCATCTGCTGGCGAAAATGGACGCAGAGGTCTATCAAAGCCTCTGCGACCTTCGCCAGCGGGGCGTGGACCCGCACGGCGAGGAGGCCGCCAGGGCCCGAAGCCAGGCGCGGCGACGCGTCTATAGTCGGTGGCTGGTATGGCTATCCAAGCCAGACCAGCGGGATGATCGCGTCGCCGCGGCGGTCCGCCCAGTGTTTTATGCCTGGGTGGGCCGTAGCTGGGGTACGCCCACCTACCGCCTGACACAGGTACTGACCGGACACGGTTGCTTCGGTCGGTACCTGCATCGGATAGGGCGGGAGGCGACGGCTGCGTGCCGTCACTGCAGGGGAAGGGACGACACCGCGCAGCACACGCTGCAGTTTTGCCCGGCGTGGGCAGCGCAGCGCGGTGTCCTCGTTAGAACGATTGGAGCGGACCTCTCGCTGCCGGCCGTCATACGTGCAATGGTCGGCAGCGAGGAGGCGTGGGCGGCCATGGCCTTGTTTTGTGAGGAGGTCATGGCCGCCAAGGAAGACGCCGAAAGGGCGCGTGAGGAGGTGGGGGGCAGGCGGCGACGTCGACCGTAAGACCCTCCACCGCTCCCCGTGACAGGGGGAGCGCGATGGGGTCGGTGATGGTGTTTGTGGTGCGAGGCGAGGGACTTTATTCCCTCATTCCCCCTCGCACCCAGCCCATCACCGCACCGGGGGCCCGTGACAGGGGCCCCATTTAGCGGGGGCGGCAGTGTTAGCCGGCCCCGCAGCCGTGGTCGCGATCGGGTGGGGGCCCGGTCGCGGCTAGTAGCAACGGCACGAGCGGGGGCGACGTCGCGTGTGACCGCGCGGCGTCGCCGGGGGGCAATCAGATTTGTTTGCCCCCCATTGGGGGAGGAGGATCACATCTCCTCTCCCGGGAAGGGCCTGTAGTAGGGCGTTGCGCCAACGGGGAGAGTCACCGTGGTGTTTTAGCCGGTAAGAGTCCGGCACTACCCCGGCCTCCCCCCCAGGGAACCGGGGTGTCCATGAGGATTTCACCACGTTAAAAAAAAAAAAAAAAAAAAAAAGGTCTGGGTTAGGTCTGGGTTAGGTCTGGGTTAGGTCTGCGTTAAGTCTGGGTTAGGTCTGGGTTAGGTCTGGGTTAGGTCTGGGTTAGATCTGGGTTAGGTCTGGGTTAGGACTGGGTTAGGTCTGGGTTAGGACTGGGTTAGGTCTGGGTTAGGACTGGGTTAGGACTGGGCTAGGTCTGGGTTAGGATTGGGTTAGGACTGGGTTAGGACTGGGTTAGGTCTGGGTTAGGTCTGGGTTAGGTCTGGGTTATTTCTGGGTTAGGTCTGGGTTAGGTCTGGGTTAGGTCTGGGTTAGGACTGGGTTAGGTCTGGGTTAGGACTGGGTTAGGACTGGGTTAGGACTGGGTTAGGTCTGGGTTAGGTCTGGGTTATTTCTGGGTTAGGTCTGGGTTAGGTCTGGGTTAGGTCTCCACGCACCCGTTTGGTTGTCCAGGCGGCAGGGGAGGTGAACCCCTACGTGGCGCGTCCCCAGGTGGCGGATAGGGGAAGCCGCTGGGATGGGATGTGGGGATGGGGTCATCAACCTGAGAGGGCTGGTGACCGCATCCTGGCATGGCATCTTGGTGGGCGGAGCGGAAGCTCCCGCGGACCAAACACTGGTGTGAATGGGTGTGTGTGTGAATGGGCTGCGGTCGGTGTCTCGTGGATATTCCCGATAGACTTACCAAGGGGGGAGTAGTAGCCCCCCGACCGGGGTCGGTGAGTGATGTTAGTACCTGACCTCTGCGGGAGTAATATGGGGTAAGTGTAAGTCCTGAAATTATGGCAGAAATCCCCGTGAAACCGCATGTTGAACGTGGAAGAACCGCTCACTCATCGACCGACTGGAGCCTATGTCGGGGTTGAAGCGAGGTTTCCGGGCGCAGGAATGGAGGATTATGTGGTCGATATTTCCTCATACCCGGAGTGCCGTAGGGTAAATCGGCATACCGTCTAGCCTGAGGTTTGAGTCAGGCGTCGGTTCGGATCCGGCGTCGCTCATTCGATAGGGGTGACGTAAAACCTTTAACATCAAATGTGGTGCGGGCCTATCCCGTAACATTTTGTAGTAGAGTCATTAGATACAGATAGGGTTGACCACCCGACAAACCGCTTCTCGGTTTCTGTATCGCGTAATTAGGGCATTATTTGCGCGGGGAAGTACCCCTACCGCGGTAGGGGTGCCATAGTGGCCGAACCGCAGAATATCTACACTGCCATATGGAACCTGAAAATAAGAAAAACATATATTTGAAACAGAAGGAAGGAGATAAGAGGAATGTAACGGAACAAATAAAGAAGAAAGCAGGACATGCAAGCGGGGTCAAAACAAATGATGGAGCGTATCCCCAAATGCGGACTAGGGCATCAACAGCTGGGCCAAGTGGTGAACCAAGTTCCGGTGAAAGTTCTACGGAAAACTGGCTTATCACGAAGGAAAACAGCAAAGAAGCATCATTGTTAACGGCAATAGCACGGCTTGCGAAGATTGGTGAGATTCAAATTGAAGAGAAGTCAACACCAACACGACCTGACTTTGCATGTAGATCTACGCTTACATTAAGAACGCCGCCTGTTTGCGAGTCCGGGAGCGTTCAGGATTTAACTGGCATAAGCGATAGTTCCTCGGATGAGGGCGATGATGACCTGAAAAATAGAAAAGAAGTTGACGACCTGGAAAGAGAAAATAGAAAGGATGATCTGGAAAAAGAAACAGAGGATCATAGATATGAAAGGAATTACCTAATTGCAGCAAACGATGACCTGAAAGATAGGAATGAAAGGTTGAAAAAGAAAAGTGAAGACCTGAAAGAGAAAGTAGAAGAGAAGAGTATGGAAAGATTTGGGGTATCAAGTAGTGGGAAGCCTCGCTCAGATGTGCATAAGGTGTCGGATAGAGAAAACGGTTTGAACAAGAAAGGTGAATTAAGAGTTACACCTGCTTTTGACTTTGAACATAGTTTTGGGAACGGTATTACAGACAGTATTAATAAAGTAGGGGACTGCCTTGAATGGCTTTACACATACCTTGAATCTAATAAAAACGTAAATAAGGAGTGTAGGAAAATTTATAACGAAGGTGTTAAGGAAGTACGTTCTCTTAGATCTCTTTGGGAGAATCGGCTGGTCTTGAGCGAGGCCTTTAAAAGGAAGGAGCATCGAGAAGAGAAGCCCAACGAGTATCTTGGTCCAAGGAAAGGGGTCACTCTGGGTACACGGGTCGAGGATACCGGCGTTAAAAGTAAGGATAGGGCACCACCGGAAGATACGAGTAATCTTCCTGGTAATAGGAAAATTCCTAGAAAAGGAAAGGTATTCGGATATGAGACGTTCAATAGCAACGAGAATAAGAGTGAGAAGGCTAGAAGTACGAACAACTTACCGTTAATTGTTGAGGGTCAAGCAACCAGCACTGCTCCGCAAAGAGCGGTAGAAAATTGGGAACATGTGAGTACGAAAAGGGGTAAACCGGTGATTAAGGATATTGCTATATTGAATTCTGAGAGTATAGCTAATACGGTTGGATCGACTAAACTTAGTGGGAAGGTAAAGGGAGTGGGGCCCAAGACGGAGGCTATCACGGTCTCTACTATTCAGGGTAAAACCTACGCGGACGTGTTTAGACAAATTGCAGGGTCAATGAAAGAGGACCTAAAAAACGTTAAAACTGTTAGGAAGTCTCGTAATGGAGACTTATTAATTGAACTTACAAAGTCCGGAAATGCGCCAGAAACTAAAGACGCAATTAAAGCGGTTTTAGGGGATGAGTTCAAGGTCAGGGTACTGATGCCCAAAACGGAAATAGAAATAAGGGACCTGGACCCCATTGTGGAATCAGGGGATATTGCTGAGAAGATCATGGAAAGATTAGGATGCACGGACAAAAGTGAGATTAGAGTAAAAACCCTTCGGACGACGTTCAAAGGAACTCAGCTTGCGGTTATCGAAGTTCCTACGAAATTGATTACTGGCATAAAAGATGGGGAAAGGATTAATATCGGCTATACTGTATGTAGAATGCGGATTATACCAAAGATTACGAGATGCTACAAGTGTCACGATTTTGGACACATTAGCAGTGATTGTAAGCTGAGGCCATCAAATGGTTTATTATGTCGAAAATGTGGTGGTGAAGGACATAATATGTCCGATTGTAACCTTACACCAACATGTAGGTTATGTGTGGAAAGAGGGCTTCCCCTGAACAAGACAGGGCACGTTGCTGGTGCAGTTGCGTGCCCCCAATATAAAGAATACCTGTGGAGGAACAGGGGCAGTAATGTAAAGTAACTAATTTAATTCTAAGACCAGAAGAGCAGATTAATTAATAAATAATAAATTAATAAATAAATAAAGAACTTATTAGTAAATAGATTATATAAGTAAATAAATAGTAAATAGATAAATAATAGATCTAAGTGTTTATTTAACAGGTAAAAGTACTAGAGCAAATAGTTTAGATTTTAGTAACAGATATGTACATAAAAATTTTACAGATAAACCTTAACGGATGTAGGCTGGCCCAAGATTTACTTATTAAAACTGCAGAGGATTTAAAAGTGGACGCGGTGGCAATTTCGGAACCGTATGCTATTAGAAATAATTGGATCGGTGATAATACGGGCAAGGCGGCAATCTGGGCAACCGGTTTTAATGGTTTCAAACCGATTACAGATAAAACTGTTGTAGGAAAAGGATTCGCATCCGTTAATATGGCTGGAATGCAAATTTGTAGTTGTTATTATTCACCTAGGTATGATGCAGAAGGACTTGCAAACGAGCTGCTTGAGCTAGAAGGAGCTAGACAATCATGGGGCACGAATGTGATCATTGCTGGGGATTTCAACAGTAAGTCCCCTGCGTGGGGATCAAAAACTCTTAACGATAAGGGTATTACCCTGACGGCCTCGTTCGACAAAATGGGGGTTGTATGCATAATGCCTAGGGGACGATGTACGTTTCAGAGAAATGGTCATTCTTCAGTCATTGACGTCCTGGCTGGAAATAAAGCAATAGTTAGAAACATAATTAAAAGCAATATTTTGGATGTTCTTACGGAATCCGATCATTTTTATATTCTTCATGAATATAGGGATCGACGTCAGACTATTGGACGGCATAACGGGGTCATTGGTTGGAAGGCAGACACTTTAAATGAGGAAGTTTATCTGGAAGCATTTAGACAAAGTACGGCGCATATCGGTCCGGCAACTGCCCTGAGTATGAGTGAATCGGAGGTTGTTATATCTGCTTTTGAAAGTGCATGTATGGGTAGTATGACCCCGAAAAGGTTGCCCCCGTTTAACAGAACAGCAAAAAAATGGTGGTCTCCAGAACTAACCGCATTAAGAAAGGAAGCTAATGTTCAGAGGGCCCTCAAAAAAAGGAAGCCTGAAGCAATTTTGTTAAAGGAAGAGTTCAAAAGTGCCCGTAAAAAGTTAAAAAGGGCCCTTATCAAACATAAAATGAAAGCCTGGGCTGCTGTTTATAACTCTGTGGAAGGTGACATATGGAGCACTGCATATAAAACGGTCATGAAAATTGCCAAACCCAGAAGCGAACTGCCGTGTTTGTCGGTTGACAAAGCCAGGGAGGTTTCCCTCAGGGGCTGCCAGCCTTTCAGCTGCAGTACGGGCATAACGAACCCGGGGTACCCGAGTCATACACACACCGTAAGCCTCCTGTTGGTCGTCACAACGACCCATTCACAATTCCCTATTGGTTTTGTGAATGCTACGTGACGGCAGGAGGAACGGGGGTCTTGGCTTAACCGCCTGGGCCACGAGTATGGCGACTCTATAAAATCGCCCTCCAATCCTAAGCTATGGTGCGCGGCGATGGGATGCATGGTTGGGGGAGAAGGCCCAATCCCAAGCGACCACCTCCGGGGAACCTGCCGAACCCCCGGAGTATATAGGCTTACCCGGGTAAGGCGGCTCTGCCCGGGCGGACCTTTTCTTCCGACCTGCTCGTGGGAATATTATGGAGTTCAATATTAAAACGGGGATGGGACGGGGTAAGTCAGAGGGGGAGGACGAAGGCGGTGTTGGGACTGGAGTGACGGCGCTCGCGCCGCCTCCAGCGCCTGGCCCGGCTTCGTGGAAGGTGGAGGAGGACGACGAGACTGCGTCAGTCTCGTCCTTTTCCTCCACCAGGAGCCTCATAGGCTCTAAGAGGAAGAGGGCGGGGCAGGCCGTCGTCGAGGTGGACGGGGCGATGAGCCCGTCGGTGAGGCTGAGTTGCCTCAGGGACGAGGTGACCGAGGAGATATCGGAGAGGATCTCCTCGTCCCTGAGGCGGGTGGAGAAAGTCGCCGCTGCCTGCGCCTTTAAGGGGCAAAAAAGCGGTGGCGCGGAGGCCCTGAAGGCCGCGGCGGAGGAAATGAGGGAGGCGGCGCGGGAGCTCAGAGGGCGGAACGCCCGTCTGCAGCTCCTGTTGGAGGAGGAGCGACAGGGGAGGAGGAGGGCAGAGGCGCTGTGGAACAGCGCGGCCCTCCCTCCCATCCTCCCTCCTCCTCCACCGCCGCGTCCCTCGGCGGAGGTAAATAAGCGGAGTGCGGCGGCAGTGGTGCGGGGCACCGCGGGCCCCTCCACCCGCACTCCGCCCGTGAAGAAGTCCCCGTCCTCCTCAGAAGACGATCTTCTGAGGAGGATTGGGGACATGATTGATGGCAAGCTGGCCGCCTTCCGGGAGGAGCTCCTCGCCGGAAGAGCGGTCAGCAGGAAGGCGGTGCCTCCCCGACCTGTTCCGGTACAGTCGGGGAAGGCAAAGAAGGGCGGAGTGAAGGCTCCGCCCAGCGTTGCGGCACCAGGGCCCCGGGTCGCGACCCCCAAGGGGGGTGGTGCACCCGTGGTCGCGTCCTCCACGGCACCCTCCCAAGGGGGGGTGGCGTGGAGTGAGGTGGTGGGGCGGAAGGTGAAGCGGGCGGCGAGGAAGGCCTCGCAACCGCAGCCTCCGCCTCCGCCGCCGGCGGCCAAGGTAAAGGCCGCGAAGGTCGGGAAGGCACGACCAGGTCGTCCCCCAAAAACGGCAGCGGTGACGCTGACCGTTGCGCAGGGGGGCGACCTGACCCTCGCGGAGGCGATGCGGCTCGCCAGGGAGAATATCTCCCTGGAAGAGCTGGGCATCGCCTCCGTGAGGGCGAAGAGGGCCGTGACCGGGGGTCTCTTGCTGGAGATCCCCGGTACAGAAGGCGGCGCGAAGGCGGATCGTCTCGCCCAGAGGCTCCGGGAGCAGCTGGGCGAGCGAGGTGTCCGGGTCGCCCGGCCTACGAAGCGCACGGAAATGCGCGTTTGTGGGCTGGGCGACTCGGTCAGCGCACAGGATGTGTCCCGTGCCCTTGCGAGGGCGGGGGACTGTCCTGTGGAGGACCTGCGGATCGGAGAGATCCGCAGGTCGCCCTCCGGCCTCGGGTCGGTGTGGGCCCGGTGCCCCCTCTCCGCCGCCCGTAAGGTGGCGGAATCCGGGAGGGTGTTGGTGGGGTAGGTTTCGGCGCGAGTGGAAATCCTCGCGCCGCGCCCGCTCCAGTGTCACCGCTGCCTCGAATTGGGGCACGTGAGGCAGTGGTGCACCTCGCCGGTGGACCGCAGCGGTCAGTGTTACCGCTGCGGTGCCAAAGAGCACCGTGCGAGCCAGTGCTCGGCGGCCCCCCACTGCCCGCTGTGTGCGGACATGGGGAGGCCAGCCGATCACAGGGTGGGGAGCAAGAAGTGCTCCCCCCCCTCCCGGAAGGAGAGGAAGAGGCGGGCTGCACCGGCTCCGGTGCCGAGGGCGGTGGCATCGTCCTCCATGGAGGTGGACGGTGCTACGGGGACGGACGGCCGGGAGGAGGCTGGCGCGGCCATTAATTAATGCCGCCCCGCCTCCTCCTCCAGGCCAACCTCAACCACTGCCGCGCAGCACAGGACTTGATGTCCCAAGTCCTCGCGGAGTGGGGGGTTGGCCTGGCGGTCGCCGCCGAGCCGTACCGCGTCCCTGATCACCCTCATTGGGTGGGCGACGCGGACGGCTTGGTGGCGACGGTATGGGGAGGGGGCGACGGGTCCCCACCGTTCTCCTTGTTGGAGCGCGGTCGGGGATTCGTCGCCGTGGACTGGGGGGGAGTCGCTGTGGTGGGGTGCTACATTTCGCCCCGTAGCGGTCACGCTGCGTTGGAGCTGTACTTGGCCGAGGTCGCGGCATGCGTGCAGCGCTACGCGGCCCGGCCGGTGCTGGTCCTGGGGGATTTTAATGCCAAGTCGGTGGCTTGGGGATCCCCCAGGACCTCCGTTCGCGGCGGGATCCTGGGCGATTGGGCGGCGGGGCTCGACCTCCGGGTATTGAACCGGGGGTCGGAGCACACATGCGTGCGGCGATATGGGGGGTCCATCGTGGATGTTGGATTCGCGACCCCCAACGCCGTGCGCATGGTGTCGGGTTGGCACGTGGTCGCGGGGGCAGAGACACTCTCCGATCACCGGTACATCCGGATGAAGGTCTCTGCCGCCGCGAGTGCATCCCGACACGGCCGCCTGCGTGGCACCCCACCACGCCGCTGGGCGCTTCGGCGCCTGGACAAGGACGCCCTGATGGCAGCTGCCCTCGCTGCAACTTGGCCGCAGGGAGCGGCCGAGTTGCCGAGCATAGAGGAGGAGGTCGCCCGGCTCGGAGCATTGGTCGCGGGTATTTGCGACGCGGCGATGCCTCGGGTCGGGCGGGCTTCTCCTCGCCGGGCGGTGTACTGGTGGTCGGACGCGATCGCGGAGTTGCGTGTCGCGACTGTCCGCGCCCGACGCCAGTACACCCGCGCGCGCCGTCGTCAACATACAGGCGACGGCGTGGCGCGAGCGAGGGCAGCTGATGACCTGTATGGAGCATACCGCGTGGCGCGGGTTGCTCTGCAGGTCGCCATCAAACGGGCCAAGACCCAGGCATGGAAGGAGCTCCTCCAGACCCTTGATGACGATCCATGGGGGCGCCCATATAAGGTGGTGCTGAATAAGCTCCGCTCGTGGGCGCCCCCCGTCACCGAGAGTCTTGACCCCCGGCTGCTGGAGGACGTGGTCAATACACTCTTCCCGATTGGGGAGAGGGGACCGCGTCCTCCGGCGGCGGCGGCTGTCCCAGTGGAGTGGACGGCCGAGCTGGGGGTCACGCAGGAGGAGCTGGCAGCGGCCATCAGACGGCTCGGGGTTCGTAACACGGCCCCGGGTCCGGATGGTGTGCCCGGCCGGGTTTGGGTCTTGACCCAGGGCGTCCTTGGGGCCGACCTCAGGCGGTTGTTCGACCGCTGCCTGAGGGACGGGCGATTCCCCCCCAGTTGGAAGGTGGCGAGGATGGTCCTCCTCCGGAAGGAGGGTCGGCCCGCGGAGTCTCCCTCCGCATACCGGCCCATTTGTCTCCTCGACGAGGTGGGCAAGCTCTTCGAGCGGGTGATTGCTGCCCGCCTCGTCGAGCACCTGTCGCGGGGTGATCCCGGTCTGGCCGACTGCCAGTTCGGTTTCCGGGGGGGCCGATCGACTATCGACGCGATAGGTCGTGTGAGGGCCCTCTCGGGGGCGGCCGTCTCCCGGGGAGGGGTGGCATTGGCAATATCCTTGGATATTGCCAATGCCTTTAACACCCTCCCCTGGGAAGAGATAAGGAGGGGGCTCGAATATCATCGGGTCCCCCCTTGTCTCAGGGCGGTCGTCGGGGATTATCTCCGCGGCAGGTGGATCGAGTATCCGGGCCGGGATGGTGATATGCGGAGGGAGGTGTACTGCGGTGTTCCGCAGGGGTCGGTCCTCGGGCCACTCCTGTGGAACATCGCGTACGACTCGGTGTTGCGGGCCGGCCTCCCCGACGGCGTCAGCACGGTGTGTTATGCGGATGACACACTGGTGCTGGCCGTCGGGGCGCACTGGGGGAGGGCCATGCGTCGCGCGGAGGAGGGGTCGCAACGCGTCGTCGACCGGATCAGGGGGATGGGGATGACGGTGGCGGTCCATAAGACCGAGGTGATTGCGTTTCATTCACCTCGGCAGGATCCGCCACCCCCTCTGATCCGGGTGGGTGGGGCTGACATCGAGGTGAAGCCCCAGATCAGGTATCTAGGGCTGATCCTCGATAGCCACTGGCGTTTCGAGGAGCATTTCCGCTGCCTGGTCCCCCGGTTGGAAAGGATGGTTGCGGCTCTGGGCCGGATCCTGCCCAACCTGGGGGGCCCGGCGGGCCGAGTTCGTCGCCTCTATGTGGCAATGGTCCAGTCGGTGGCCCTATACGGGGCCCCCGTCTGGGCGGACGACCTGGCTGCCTCCCGGCGCAGCATGACTATGCTGCGTCGGGTGCAGAGGCGCATGGCGCTCAGGGTCGTCCGCGGGTATCGGACCGTGTCACATGAGGCGGCGACGGTTCTATCGGGGATGCCGCCCATGGACCTGCTCGCGCGGTCGCACGCGGTGATGTACCGGCACCGCGTCGACCGTCGCGCGGGGGTGGGGGCGGTCCCGGGCGGGCAGGAACCTGCTTGGGGCGATTTGAAGCGCCAGGCCCGGCAGTCCGTGTTGCTCGCGTGGCAGGAGCGGCTGGCTCTGCCAACCGCGGGGCACCGGACTGTCGGGGCGGTTCGGCCACTCCTGAAGGAGTGGCTGGACAGAGGCCATGGCAGCCTCACCTACCGGACGGCACAGGTATTTTCCGGGCATGGCAGCTTCGGAAGATACCTGTGCCGGATAGGGAAGGAGCCGACGGCGCGTTGCTGCCACTGCGACGCTGAGCAGGACACGGCGGATCATACCCTGGAGGTATGCCCCGCGTGGGAGGGGGAGCGCCGTGTCCTGGTCGGCGTCGTCGGGCGGGATGTCTCGCTGCCGGGCGTGGTGCGCGCCATGCTCGGCAGCGAGGAGAAGTGGAGGGCCGTGGCCTCCTTCTGCGAGAACGTAATGTTGCAGAAGGAGGCCGCGGGGAGGGAGCGCGAGCTTCAGCGGCGCACTGAAGCTCGCGCTCGTGCGGTGGCCCGAGGTCGTCGCCCGGTCGCGAGGCGTCGCGGGCGGCCGCCTCGGCGTGGCGGATGACCTAGGCTGGGAGGGGGGTCCTGAGGGGACCCTCCTCCCGCCAGGCGGCGCCAGGTCGGACCGGTTGGGGGTAGAAGTGCCTCCCCCTACCGGTCCGACGCAAGGGGAGGCACCCTCGGCGGTCTGGTGCGGCCATGAACGCCCGGCCGCCGAGGGGTGGAAACGGGGTCGCGGGCGGTTGCGAGTTGGGGCTCGCAGCCGCCACTAAACGCGGCCCCGGGACGGATAGCGGCGGGATGGAGTGGCCCCGTCCCGCCGCTATGAGGCAGTGTGTCTACTGGGGGGACCGATTGTCCCCCCGGGGGATGGGCGCGAAAGCGCGGGCACGGGGAGGATACCGGAAGAATGCTTCGAGCGATTCCCGGTATCCTCCCAAAGCGTGCCGAAGGGTCACCGTGGGGTTTTTAGTGGGTAGGTCCCACGCCTGTCGTTGTACGGGCGCGGGGAATCCCACACACCCCTCCCACCTCTCCCCAAGGAGGTGGGAGGGAGTCTTTCGAAGATTTTCCCCACGACAAAAAAAAAAAAAAAAAAAAAAAAAAAAAGCCAGGGAGGTTGTGAAAGCCCTTTTTCCTCTGGATGGGGGCGAATCAAGTGCAAGTGATACACCCATTGACCTTGTCGCAGTGAATAGGGATTTTCGTCTTATTGATTCGGAAGAATTACGTAAAGCAGTAAATCGCGTGAACTTAAATAAGTCTCCGGGTAACGATCTTATTCCGGGATGTGCAGTTTTACTTTTAATTAAGCAGGGGAAGGAGAAAATCCTCAGCCTCTTTAATGGCCTTTTGATAAGGGGTGAATTCCCTATCATCTGGAAAACTGTTAAGCTGGTCCTTATCGCAAAGGCAGGGAGAGATCCAGCATCACCATCTGCCTACCGCCCTTTATGCTTGTCTAGCATTTGGGCAAAAGTTTTTGAGTCGGTTATCAACGGTAGACTTAGGGAATTAATGGAACCTTCAGGATTTTCTGAAATGCAATTTGGTTTTCGAACAGGAAGAAGTACGCTACAGGCATTACATGTGGTTAAGGAAATTCAAAGGGATGCTCTTATGAAACAAAACTTTTGTGTACTAGTAACTTTTGATATCAGGAACGCGTTTAATTCGTTGAGGTGGCCTCTGATAATCGATGCTCTGAAAAAGAAGAATATACCATGTTATTTGACTAATATAATTTCGAGCTACTTACGTGACCGCTATATTTGCTATGAAGCTGAAGGCAGCTGGCATAAGGAGAAAATGACCATGGGTGTTCCTCAAGGGTCGGTCATAGGGCCGACTCTTTGGAATGTGGCTTATGACGGCGTACTAGGTTTACAGCGCCGTAAGGGCTGTACGTTTATTGCTTTTGCAGACGATCTGGCGTTGGTGGTACAAGATGGTGACCCAGATGTCCTGAAACAGAAAATAAATGACACTATAACGGATATACTTACCTGGTTAAACGCTGCTAGCTTAAACCTTGCACCTGAAAAAACGGAAGTTATTGCGTTAAATAGTAAAAGATTGGGACAGTTAAATGTTAGGATTCTAAACACTAATATCAATCTAAATACGGAGCTAAAATACTTAGGACTAATTTTTGATAAGAGCCAAAGATATAGAGTACACGTAAACCGTACAGCAGACAAAGCAATTAAAATTATGTCAGCCTTGGCGCGCATTATGCCGAACATTGGAGGTCCTGGGCATAAAACTAGCATGTTGTTTTATAGGGTTCTGGAGTCCATAATACTTTACGCATCTCCAATATGGGAAGTAGCACTTGAGATCGAAGCAAATAGGAGGAAGCTAATAAACGCTCAAAGTATTGGTTTGAGTCGTGTGGTAAAAGCTTATCGTACAGTTGCGCGAGATATATTACCTGTTTTGGCAGGGACATTACCGATTCTACTGAAGATACAGGAGAGATCTGCGATTTTTGATATTGAGAGCCGCGCACGAAGACTCCGAAATATTGGTCGAAGTGTTAGAGACCCAGACCTGGAAATGGAGAAAAACAGGATACAAAGGGAAATTATGCGTAAATGGCAGCAAAGCTGGGATGACAGACGCAGTGGGAACATCGCATACAAATGGATACCAAATATTCAGGGGTGGATTAATAGACCACATGGACAGATGACCTACCACCTGACGCAGGCATTTACTGGTGAAGGGTGCTTCAATGTGTTTAGGCATAAGATCAGCAGAGCTGCATCTTCGGATTGTTGGTATGGCTGCAAGGTTCCAGATACGGTAGAACATACACTGTGTCACTGTGAGAGATGGAGTTCTTTGAGGGACGATCTTAGAAGGCAGTTGGTAATGCAGGAGGAACAGGTTACAATCGAGTGTTTAGCGGCTTTAATGTTACAGGACCTCGAAAAATGGAATTGCATAAAGACGTATATAACAGAGATTTTAAAGACAAAAGAAATATATGAAAGAGAAATTGATAAAGCCAGGAGAAGGGGGGTTTCTCCAACTCCGCCTACTCTGACATAGGTTCTCGGGTTATATATACATACAGTGTATAGTTTCAGTTTAGTTATGGCTAACGCGTAAGTAAATGCTAGTTTAGTGATAGTATAGTGACTCGGTTTATAGATGTGTGAGGAGTTTATAAACGGTACGTGTTGTTGGTTTGTGTACGGACACGGTGTGGATGCATTGCGTGGAGTGTGTATGTGCGGCATGTGTAGTGGTCAGTAACTGACCTGGTGTGTATGGTTTTTGTGAAGAGTGTATGAACGGCAGCTTTCCTTGGGTAGGGTGAAGTAATGCGGAAAGCAGTTCCGCCTGCTCCCAGGAAAGTTGTTTGGCATGTCTGGACTTTGGTATGGACGGATGTGAAACCGGAGGGGTTTAGTGAGTAAGAATCTCACACTACCCATGTCTCCTTCTGAGGCATGGGTGCCTATGCAAGGTTCCCCTTCGGTATATAAAAAAAAAAAAAAAAAAAAAAAAAAGGACTGGGTTAGGACTGGGTTAGGTCTGGGTTAGGACTGGGTTAGGTTTGGAAGGGTTGGGTCCCCGTATCGAGAGGGCAGCGGCCGCGTTAGGCCGCATAATGCCTAATCTCGGGGGACCCAACATGGCGGCACGGCGGCTGTATTTGGGAGTCGTCCGGTCCATGGCGCTTTATGGCGCGCCGATATGGGCCGGCGGTCTGATGGCCAATCGGCGGGGTGCATTTGTACTCCGTCGGTTACAGAGGTTGGTCGCCATCAGAGTCGTGCGGGGTTATCGCACGATCTCCTACACAGCCGCCACCTTGCTAGCGGGTTCCGCACCGTTTCACCTGCTGGCGAAAATGGACGCAGAGGTGTATCAAAGCCTCTGCGACCTTCGCCAGCGGGGCGTGGACCCGCATGGCGAGGAGGCCGCCAGGGCCCGGAGCCAGGCGCGGCGACGCGTCTATAGTCGGTGGCTGGTCTGGTTATCGAAGCCAGACCAGCAGGATGATCGCGTCGCCGCGGCGGTCCGCCCAGTGTTTTATGCCTGGGTGGGCCGTAGCTGGGGTACGCCCACCTACCGCCTGACACAGGTACTGACCGGACACGGTTGCTTCGGTCGGTACCTGCATCGGATAGGGCGGGAGGCGACGGCTGCGTGCCATCATTGCAGGGGAAGGGAGGACACCGCGCAGCACACGTTGGAAATTTGTCCGGCGTGGGCAGCTCAGCGCGGTGTCCTCGTTAGAGCGATTGGAGCGGACCTCTCGCTGCCGGCCGTCATACGGGCAATGGTCGGCAGCGAGGAGGCGTGGGCGGCCATGGCCTTGTTTTGTGAAGAGGTCATGGCCGCGAAGGAGGACGCCGAAAGGGCGCGTGAGGAGGTGGGGGGCAGGCGGCGACGCCGACCGTAAGACCCTCCACCGCTCCCCGTGACAGGGGGAGCGCGAAGGGGTCGGTGATGGTGTTTGGGTGCGAGGTGAGGGTCACTATTCCCTCATTCCCCCTCGCATCCAGCCCATCACCGTACCAGGGGCCCGTGGCAGGGGCCCCGTCTAGCGGGGGCGGCAGTGTTAGCCGGCCCCGCAGCCGTGGTCGCGATCGGGTGGGGGCCCGGTCGCGGCTAGTAGCAACGGCACGAGCGGGGGCGACGTCGCGTGTGACCGCGTGGCGTCGCCGGGGGGCAATCAGGTTAGTTTGCCCCCCATTGGGGGAGGAGGATCATATCTCCTCCCCCGGGAAGGGCCCGTAGTAGGGCGTTGCGCCAACGGGGAGAGTCACGGTAGTATCGCTAGTTTGGTTCCCGTGACTCTCCCCAGATAAAGGGCGCAGGCGGTCACCGTGGTGTTTTAGCCGGTAAGAGTCCGGCACTACCCCGGCCTCCCCCCCAGGGAGCCGGGGTGTCCATGAGGATTTCACCACGTTAAAAAAAAAAAAAAAAAAAAAAAAAAAGGACTGGGTTAGGTCTGGGTTAGGTCTGGGTTAGGTGGGGGCAGGCGGCGACGCCGACCGTAAGACCCTCCACCGCTCCCCGTGGCAGGGGGAGCGCGAAGGGGTCGGTGATGGTGTTTGTGGTGCGAGGTGAGGGACTTTATCCCCTCATTCCCCCTCGCACCCAGCCTATCACCGGACCGGGGGCCCGTGGTAGGGGCCCCGTCTAGCGGGGGCGGCAGTGTTTGCCGGCCCCGCAGCCGTGGTCGCGATCGGGTGGGGGCCCGAAAAAAAAAAAAAAAAAAAAAAAGGTCTGGGTTAGGTCTGGGTTAGGACTGGGTTAGGTCTTCCCTCAGGGGCTGTGTCCGGCCAGGTGTCGGGCGCAGTACGGGGCGTAGCGACCCCGAGGTACCTGATGCTAATCACACCGTAAGCCTCCTGTTGGTCGTCGCAACGACCCATTCACAATTCCAGTCTAGGTTTTGTGAATGGTACGTGACGGCAGGAGGACCGGGGGCCTTGGCTTAACCGCCTGGGCCGCGAGGATGGTAACTCTATAAATTACCCTCTAATCCTAAGTTATGGTGCGCGGCGATGGGATGCATGGTTGGGAGAGAAGGCCCAATCCCTAGCGACCACCTCCGGGGGCACCTGCCGAACCCCCGGAGTATTAGGCTTCCCCAGACAAGGCGGCTCTGCCTGGGGTGACCTCCATTCCGACCACTCTCGTGGGATTAATAATGGAATTTAACTCTCAGAAACAAACAAACAGGACTGGAAACACGGAGAACGGACAGGCAAGCATTTCGGCAAACGAGACGGTTTTAATGGACAATGGGATGGAAGTTAGCCTCCGCAGGGCCAGCCCTGTACCTGTGGTCACCCTGGAGCGGCTGAATGCCACCGAGTGACGGAAGGCTGGCAGAGACTCGCCACCCCGCAAGAGGCATGATGCCGAGGGCGTCGTGCCCGAGAGTGAAGAAGAGTCGGCGACGTGCGTTGGGGAGCCCATAGCCCTCCTCAACGACGACTCGCAGGATGGTGACGAGTGGGCGCCCAAGCGCTGCACCACCGACGAGAGCGACAGCGCCGGGTCCAGTGATGATGATTATGGGCCCGGTAAGAGAAAAAGGAAGGGCCCCGGGGCGCGAAGACCCCGTGGAATTTTCGTGGACCCAAGAAAGTTGGGTCCGGGAATGAAAGACCTGCCGAAGCAGGCTGACCTCCGGAATATAGCGGAGGTCATGAAGCTGGACGAGCTGCTGGGCCGGCTGAAGGAGCAGCTGGAGTCCGTCGTCAGGGTGGCAGACACCGCGAGTCACCTAAAGACGACGGACGTCCGCGGCCTACGTTTGGCTGCACGGGTGGCGTTGGTCAGCGCCGAAAACCCGGACAGGCCGGCCCGGGAGGTAGTAATTCGCCAAGGCGAATGGGAGAGGAGGGCAAAGGCCCTCGAGAAGAGGCTGGAGGTGGCTGACACCACCGCCACCACCCTGTCCGAAACCGTGAGGGTAAAGGACAGGGAGCTGGAGCACCTCAGGCGGGAAGTGGGCCGCCTGAGGTACAAACAGGAGCAGCGGAGGATGCAGAGAACGGGAGAGGAGTTGGCCGGCGAGACCCCGCCGGATCATGAGCTCCCTTGTGCCCCTCGGCCACGACGGAAGGATCTCCTTCCGTCAACCTTTGCCGAGGTCAACAACGGTATGGAGGTCGAGACGGCGGTACCTGGCCCGTCGTCCGCAGAGCGTTCCGCCTCAATTGGGGAGGAGAGTCCCGCCTCCGGAAACCCTTTGTTGGTCATGATGACCGAAGTCGTGAAAAGGGTTTCCGCGATGGCGGGTCAGATAGCGGCCGTCGAAGACCGGGTTGAGGCACGGTTGGATGCGGTTTGGCGGGTTGTATCCCGCCCGCCGCTTGGGAAAGGTCCGGTGCCCCCACCTCCATCCGTGGGAGCGACACCAACGGTGGCGACGAAAGGGCCACATGTATCGCAAAGGAAGGCAAAGGCGATGGCGAAACCGCGTTGCACGAATGCGCCCGTGAAAGTCTCCGCGGAACCGCTACAGGCGACCTTCAATAAGAAAGGCGCCGCTAAGGTCCAAACTGGTACACCAGCGGCCGGAGGGGCGGGTGTGGCAAAGCCATACGCCCCCAAATATACGATGCCGCCGAAGGCAGCGCCTCGTCCCCCTCCACCACCTCCCCAGGCGGATAGCGGCAGGTTCGCTCCGCCTGCCCACAATAAGGCGAGGCCCACCCCTGACCGCGCCAACGATGTGCAGGGCTCTTGGGCGGAGGTGGTGAGGCGGGGGAAGAGAAAGGGAGGCGGAAAGGGTGCGGTACCTGCCACATCCTCCACCGAGGGCAGAAAATCTGCCGCAGCGAGTAGGCCAGCCGCCAAAACTGCGGCTGGCAGTAACAGGAAGGTTGGTGCCCAGCCTGCGGCGGTCAAGTTACCGAGACTGCCTAAAAATGCGGCAGTCTCGGTGACCGCCGCCACTGGGCGCGAAAAGGATTTGGGCCCCCTCCTGAATAGGGTGATGCCCGAGATCTGCAATGATCTCGGGATCACCGGGATGCGGCCCACAAGGGCGGTCACCGGGGCGCTCCTGTTGGCGATCCCCGGCGAAAAGGGACAGGAGAAGGCGACCGCCCTGAGGGCGCGCCTTGAGGGGGCCCTCCAGGTGGAGGGTGTTCGGGTGGCTTGCCCCCAAAAGCAGGCCGAGATGCGCATTTCCGGCCTGTCGGAGGCAGCCACCCAGAAGGCAGTTAAGGAGGCACTTGCCGCAGCCGGGGGTTGCGGCGCTGTGGAGGTCAACGTTGGTGGCCTCCGCCGGGACAGCTCGGGCATGTTTACGGCCTGGGCCCGCTGTCCCCTTCGCGCCGCAACTAAGCTCGCGAAGTCCGGCCGATTGACGGTCGGCTTCTTCGAGGCCCGGCTGGCAGTACTCGCAGCGAGGCCGCTGCAGTGCCACCGCTGCCTGGAGTTTGGACATGTCCGGCAGCGGTGCACAAGCACTGTCGATCGCAGCGGCCTCTGTTACCGCTGCGGAGGGGCCTCCCACACCGCACGGGAGTGCACGGCCGCCCCTAAATGCCCCCTTTGTGTGGGCTTGGGGCGGCCAGCGGATCACCGCATGGGTGGGGCGGCGTGCCGCCCCCCCAAGCGGAAGGGGAAGAAAGCCAAAGGGGCGGGTGTGCCCCCATCCACGGTGCCGGCTGGTGTTGAGCCGGCACCGCTGCCCGTCGCAATGGAGGTCCAAGGGGCGGCTTGTCCCCAGCCGTCCCTAGCTATGGTGTCGGTTGCTATACCCGCCCCAGCCTCTGTTGTGACGGGAGGTGAGGCGGTGGCGTGTGCAGCCGCACCGCAGCCAGTCATGGAAATGATGGAGGTGGATGTGGCGCCTATCGACTCAGCGTCCTCCACCTCCACAAAATCGCAAGATGTGTTGTCTGGTGGGGGAGTTGCAGTGCCCCCACCGCAAGCGACAACTCAGTCGCCGTGCGGGCCAGAGCCCCTTAGTAGGGGGGTGATGGCCTCGTACGGCGGCAAAGACCCGGGGCGCGCGGTGGCGCCCCTAAACGTTGGAAGGGGAGGCCTGGAGGAGGCCGCGGGTGAGACCCAATAATGTCTCTACGCCTCCTCCAGGTCAATTTAAACCACTGCCGGGGGGCCCAGGATCTCATGCTCCAAACCCTCCGGCAGTGGAACATCGGGATGGCCGTGATCGCCGAGCCCTATCGTGTCCCCAAACACCCTGCTTGGGTGGGGGACCTCAACGGTGTCTCGGCGATCACGTGGCAGTACGGACGCGGCACGCTGCCGTGCTCCGTCGTTGGGAGGGGCCACGGTTTTGTGGTGGTTAAATGGGGGGAGCTGGTGGTTGCCGGGTGTTATGCGTCGCCCGCCATGGGCCTCAGCGAATTTGAGGCGTACCTCGACGAGGTGGGGAGATGCATCTCCCCACATCGCGCCAGTGGGGTACTCGTCCTGGGTGATTTCAACGCCCACGCTGCAGCGTGGGGCTGCCCCAGGACGACCGTGAAGGGCGACGCGATGCTCGAATGGGCGGCGGGTCACCGCCTCGTAGTTTTGAATGAAGGGGCCGTGAGCACGTGCGTGCACGCGCGGGGCGAGTCGATCGTCGACATATCGTTGGCGAGCCCCGCCATAGCGCGCCGTGTGTCCGACTGGAGGGTCGCAGAAGAGGTGGCCACGTTAAGCGACCACCTCTACATTACGTTTTCCGTATCCGCGACCCCCGGCATAAATGGACCCCGCCAACCGGGCAGGGATGCACACCCGGCGCCACGCTGGTCCGCCAAGAGGCTGGACCCGGACGCCCTTGCGATGGCAGCCACCGTTGTGGCATGGCAGGAGATGCCACGCCGGACCCTCGGCAATCCTTCTGCCGGGTCGCGTTGGTTCCGGGAGACTATGACGTCGTTGTGCGACGCAGTCATGCCCCGGGCCACCGCCCCGAGCCGTGGGGGGTCCGTGTACTGGTGGTCGGGCGAGATCGAGGATTTACGCACTCGGTGCGTTGTCGCCCGACGCCGGTACACCCGCGCCAGGAGACGGCGCGGGGCGACGGAGGCAGAGGTGGTGGGGTTGCGCGGGGAATTTTCCCTGGCGCGCAGAACCCTCCGCCGGGCCATCGCGACCGCGAAAGCCCAGGCATGGACGGAGCTCCTCGGCTCCCTGGATGCAAATCCATGGGGGCGCCCCTATCATATGGTCGCAGGCAGGATGCGATCATGGGCGGTGGGGGAGAGGCGTTCTTGCATCCCCCCGAGCCACAGCCGGACCACCCGCCTTGGTGGTCCGACGAACTGGGGGTCTCCGAGGAGGAGCTAACTAGGGCCGTCCGGAGAATGGCTGCCAAGAAGACGGCGCCAGGACCGGACGGCATACCCGGCAAGGCCTGGGCAGTAGCGGTGGGCGTTCTGGGGGCCGGCTTGATACGCGTCTTTGACGCGTGCCTACGGACCAGCCAGTTCCCCCCTATATGGAAGGTGGCGAGGTTGGTCCTCCTCCACAAGCCAGGGAAGCCCGCGGATTCTCCATCTGCGTTCCGACCCATATGTCTTTTGGACGAGGCTGGAAAGCTCCTCGAGCGGGTCATAGTATCCCGACTCGAGGGGCACCTGTCCCGCGTCGGCCCCGATCTGGCCGACCGACAGTTCGGCTTTCGCCGGGGCCGCTCCACAGTCGACGCCATAGCGACAGTGCGGACCCTGGCGGAATCGGCAATCTCCCGGGGGGGTGTGGCGTTGGCAGTCTCGTTGGACATAGCCAACGCCTTTAACACCGTCTCCTGGGGGGCGATAGGTCGGGCACTCCAGTACCACCGGGTGCCCGCCTATCTGTGCCGACTGATCGGGGATTATCTGCGGGGCAGGGTAGTCCAATATCCGGGTCGGAACGGGATGGAGCAGAGAGCGGTGCACCGCGGGGTTCCACAGGGGTCGGTCCTCGGGCCGCTACTGTGGAACTTGGCCTATGATGCGGTGCTGCGGGCAGAACTCCCCGGCGGCGTGTCGTTGGTTTGTTATGCCGACGACACTCTGGTGATTGCCGGCGGGGATACGTGGAGGAGGGCCGTGGCCCTCGCGGAGGAAGGGACGGCACGAGTCGTCGCCGAAGTAGAGCGTCTGGGGTTGCGCGTGGCACCCCAGAAGACCGAGGCCATCTGGCTGTGTAACGTCAGTGGTCGCGGGGTGCCGCGCCAGGCGTCTCTACAGGTGGGCGGAGCGCAAGTCGGGGTGGGGCGCCGGATGAAGTATTTGGGCCTCACCCTCGACAGCTACTGGCGGCTCGGGCACCATTTGGAAGGGTTGGGTCCCCGTATTGAAAAGGCAGCGGCCGCGTTAGGCCGCATAATGCCCAATCTCGGGGGGCCCAACATGGCGGCACGGCGGCTGTATTTGGGAGTCGTCCGGTCCATGGCGCTTTATGGCGCGCCAATATGGGCCGGCGGTCTGATGGCCAATCGGCGGGGTGCATTTGTACTCCGTCGATTACAGAGGTTGGTCGCCATCAGAGTCGTGCGGGGTTATCGCACGATCTCCTACACAGCCGCCACCTTGCTGGCGGGTTCCGCACCGTTTCACCTGCTGGCGAAAATGGACGCAGAGGTCTATCAAAGCCTCTGCGACCTTCGCCAGCGGGGCGTGGACCCGCACGGCGAGGAGGCCGCCAGGGCCCGAAGCCAGGCGCGGCGACGCGTCTATAGTCGGTGGCTGGTCTGGATATCGAAGCCAGACCAGCGGGATGATCGCGTCGCCGCGGCGGTCCGCCCAGTGTTTTATGCCTGGGTGGGCCGTAGCTGGGGTACGCCCACCTACCGCCTGACACAGGTACTGACCGGACACGGTTGCTTCGGTCGGTACCTGCATCGGATAGGGCGGGAAGCGACGGCTGCGTGCCGTCACTGCAGGGGAAGGGAGGACACCGCGCAGCACACGCTGGAGTTTTGCCCGGCGTGGGCCGTCCAGCGCGGTGTCCTCGTTAGAGCGATTGGAGCTGACCTCTCGCTGCCGGCAGTCATTCGTGCGATGGTCGGCAGCGAGGAGGCGTGGGCGGCCATGGCCTTGTTTTGTGAAGAGGTCATGGCCGCCAAGGAGGACGCCGAAAGGGCGCGTGAGGAGGTGGGGGGCAGGCGGC